>NC_089789.1:12279114-12321614 GCF_040412425.1 Macrobrachium rosenbergii | reverse complement strand
TTACTGTGGTCTGGACACTCCATACAACGAACACTTGTCGATATTCGCTACTTTTTCCTTTGTGTGCAATCCAGGGCTGTTCATCCTGTCCATGAGAAGATATTTTATTAATTTATGTTATGTTTGGCACCTATTGTGTTGTTCAGTGCGTCATTTTGTGGTGTTGTTATTGAAAGAGTCTCTTTTCTTAGAAACACCTTAAGACAGTCAACACTTTTCATAACTGAGTTTAAGGTCACAGACCTGAAGCCTCATGATAATCATTCTTTAATCCCTAAAATTCATTTCCAAGAAAAGTTCTGTATTAAAATGTCGAAAATTTTCCAGGTGAATTATTCCCTCTTAGCATCAACGACCTCATTTAACTCAGGAGAAAAACTTCCAGATAATAATTCGACAACGTCTTGCGCAAAGGCTTCCTTCTGCCACAATCCTTTCCTGGCGAACTTGGGACTATAATGACCTCCCACTGGAATTCGAAGCAAGAGGCTGAATACTGTTACAAGGTCGAGAATAACTATTTCACATTTCTCCAGCAGTAAATCTGGAAATGCATATAACAGTATATAAAATATGTTATGAACAATGAATCCATCTCTGCAAGTAGAATATGTTGCATTCCTCGCTGAGCAGATGTGATCATCTATTGCAAAACAGCCTCTGTAATTGGATTATCAGAATTTGTTGTCATTGCGATTTGTAACTGTTTATATAAGAAATGAGATATCGCTTGCTCAAAAGTAGATAACGATATATTATTATTATTATTATTATTATTATTATTATTATTATTATTATTATTATTATTATTCAGGAGATGAACTCTCTTCATATGAAACAAGCACACAGGTGCCATTGAATTGAAGTTCAAGATTCCAAAAAAATTATTATTATTATTATTATTATTATTATTATTATTATTATTATTATTATTATTATTATTATTATTATTATTATTATTATTATTATTATTATTATTCAGGAGATGAACTCTCTTCATATGAAACAAGCACACAGGTGCCATTGAATTGAAGTTCAAGATTCCAAAAATTATTATTATTATTATTATTATTATTATTATTATTATTATTATTATTATTATTATTATTATTATTATTATTATTATTCAGGAGATGAATTATTATTATTATTGAATTAGTTCAAGATTCCAAAATTATTATTATTATTATTATTTTATTTTTTGTCTATTATTAGTCATCCTATTCGACTGGGTGGTTTTTATAGTCAGGAGATGGTTCTCTTCATATGAAACAAGCACTGCCTGCCATTGAAGGGATTCCATCACTTTTATCACTATGTGCGCTATTTATTATTATTATTATTATTATTATTATTATTATTATTATTATTCCTGAGATGAACTCTCTTCATATGAAACAACATTTAGTTTTTCAGAAGTTCCTTTCCAGGGATCTTGGGATTATTACTATTGTTATTATTATTATTATTATTATTATTATTATTATTCTGGAGATCCCATACCCTTCTTATTTATGTTTCTTTCTCAGGTCTCATTGAATTGTGTTCCCAAAATTGTTATTGCGACATCAATTAGTGACATTATTCTTCCTAATAGTCCCGGAGGATTATTTTGATGAACTCGTTTCTTATCACCCCCTCAGGTTGGTGTTCAAGATTCCAAAAAATTATTACCACTATTATTATTATTATTTTGCTACTGAATCATGTCTATTATTTTGTATTGGTTCTTTTTTGCAAGAGCCAGTCATCCTCTTGCTGTGTGGTTTTATGGTCTCGTCTTTCCTTAGGGTCCATCACTTCCTGCATATGCGTGAGATCTAGTATTTCCATCTATTGTTCTTTGGACATATTTTTCCAGGTTCTTAGGGATCTTGGATCTTGTGCCGCTGATTATGGGTACATTCTGGCATATCTATTTCTGTTTCCTTCTTGATTCTCCCCTCTGTAGCCATTGCGACATGTTTCAGTGGCCAGTTCTTTTAATTCTGTCAATCAACGTCCGTGCATTGGTTTGTTGTGCCATTCCTCTGTTCTGTTTTTCATTCTCCTGTCGTTTTCTGCATATTTTGGGTCTTTGTCTACTTTTAGGGCTTTCTGAATCATGTCTCTTTTAGCCACTCGTCTTCACTGGCGCCGGACATTGCCCCAGTGGTTTGCTCTCGATGTTGATGCAGTCCTGCATATGAGTGAGATGTTATTTCCACTATTTCCTTTCGTGTTAGGTATATCTGTCTGTATTTGCTCTGATCTTGTAATGCCTTTGTGTATTGTCATGTGTTTCCTAGTTTTCTGGTCTTGCTGCAGAGTTCAGCCTTCGTCCCTCCACTACTCCTGCGCTGTATTGATTACTGGTACTACCCATGTGTTTATGGCTTTCGTCATGTTTCCGGCGTTGAGTTTTGACTTGAGTATCGCATTAAGTCTCTGCATATATTCTTTCCTGATCGTGTCCTTCATCTCTTGGTGTTTTATAGCCTCTCCTTCTATTATTCCCAGGCATTTGTATCCTGTCTCATCTATGTGTTTGATGCTATTCCCGCCTGGTAGCTTTATCCCTTCAGTTCTTTTTGTATGTTGACCAAGGCACATTTTTCTATTCCAGATTCCATCCTGATGTCCCCAGATACAATCCTTACAGTCTGGATTAGGGTATCTATTTTCTTGATGCTCTTATTATACAGCTTTATGTCGTTCATGAACTTCAGATGGTTAATTCTGTTGCCTCCTCTCTGGTACCCAGTATCCATCTTCTGCAGTACTTTTGTCATGGGGACCATGGCTACTACGAAGAGTATATTGGGGACAGTGAGTAGCCTTGAAAGGTCCCTCTCCTGATGTTGACCTCTGCTAGTCTTATCCTAGAGCTTGTAAGTACTGCATTTCAGTTGCGCATTGTATTTAGGAAGCTGATGGTGTTTTCCTCTGCCCTATATATTTTCAGACATTATTATTATTATTATTATTATTATTATTATTATTATTATTATTATTATTATTATTATTATTATTATTATTTATTCAGAAGCTGAACCCTATCCATATGGAACAAGCCCACCATAGGGGCTATTGACTTGAAATTCAAGGTTTCCAAAGAATATGGTGGTCATTTGAAAAAAGTTATAGAGATAAGATAGTAGTATGAATTATTTTACAGGGAGTTTTTTACAAATATAAAAGCTAGAAGGTGGAATAAATCGATACATTTTAGCAATTATACAACGAATCAGTCATATGGGTGGCTATTCCATAGTTACCCATCTAAACTGAATTTGACCTATACAATTCTCAAACCAGAGCAATTCAGGAACCAATATGAGAGTGGAGATAAATCAGTATATTATCATTTGTGGAGTTTTTCTCTGTCTTCTTATTTGTTTACTAAACGTTGAGAGGAAGCTAAGAGAAGAGAGGGAAATAATTTGAACAAGGAAATTTTGAATAAAGCTGAGAAGAACCGCTGACCAAAATATAGGTCTTTAAATATGTAATGAGGCAAAATGTGTTTTAACTGGATGATAAAGTAAGGAAGCGTTTGCTAAAAATGAATATTTCTATATTTCATAAGATTATAAGGATAAAATAGGTAACTGGTTTGATAGCTGGTATTATAGATGAAAGAGGAGTGTGAGTTTCAGACTTATCTTGGTGTTAAAGAACAGGTGCACTGGAAAGATCGAGGATTATATAAAGTATATTGGGAGAATCAGCGATCCGAACGAAAAGTATATACAATTAGCTCATTAATTTCGTTGATACTTTATCCAAATATATAGGCTATGATATATAAATGTTGAACCTGGAAGGGGTAAGGTCTTAATAATTATAACATTTGTCCACGATTATACGTACATACATACATACATACATACATACATACAGACAGACATACAGACAGTTACAGACAGACACACACACACACACACACACACACACATATATATATATATATATATATATATATATATATATATATATATATATATATACATATACATGTGTATATATATAATGTGTGTATATGTGTATATATAATGTATGTATGTATGTATGTATGTATGTATGTATGTATGTATGTATGTATCTATATTCAGCTTCCACCGAGTTGTCACATAGAAATCCACGTTCACTGCAATCGTTTGAGTTTCATATTAGTGTCGCTTCAATTTAAAACTGAAACTATAAAACGTACGGATGAGAATCAACATTTTCTGTTCCTTTAATCTTTTATTTTCCCCTCACAGTTATTCTCGTCTGAAAAAGTCACACGTGCATGTAATTGCTCTTTTAGCTCATTTTTTACACTTCTGATCATTTATCCTTTCACCCCAAAAAGGTTTGTTTATCTTTTAGTTTTGTGGAAGGGCTGTCAAATCTATATGTCAGTTTGGTCGGTGGTGCATACATTCTTGTATATACATACATGTAAGCATACATACCAAGATAACATTTTAATTGTTCTTATTTTCCTGGATGACTAGCTTAAAGCTGTGCTGTCTTTTGTATTTGTAGCTTTGTTTAATATATGTATATCTATCTATCTATCTATATATATATATATGTGTGTGTATATGTATATATGTATATATATATATATATATATATATATATATATATATATATATATATGTATATATATATATTAGTATATATATATAGTATATATATAACACACACGTATATATGCATATATATATATATATAATATATTATATATATATATATATATATATATATATATATATATATATATTTCCGTTCTGACCTCGAAGGACAAGTTACTTTAATTAGGTAATTACTGGGATAAGTCCCTTGAATAACACTCACCGTGGTCAGTAGTCAATACCAGAATGATGCATGAAATATATAAAATCAGAGAGATATTAATGGTAGGTCGCCAATTGAAAGTTCTCATCAATGCTTGTTTCTACATTATTGAACACAACGTAGGCAATTCAATTATGAGAACGCTGACTTCACTCTCAATACATGAAATTGCTGGTGTAGCTTAGCAGCAGAACAAAATACTGAGTCTAATTGCAATAAAGACCTTAGTGCTACAACTGAATAATGCAACAGATAGCCGGGGACTTTTTGAATACAAAGGGTGTTTCTTAGGAATTCCAGTACAATTAGATGTCTTGAAAGGGTGCAAATGTCTGCTGTTGTGGGGCAGACTTCTCCAGGCAAGAAGGATGGCAGGAATTCGAGGTGAATAATATAACAAGTGTCTGGAAATAGAATAATTCTAAGTAAAGCTTCGTGGAAACGTGATTTCTTTCAACAGTAATTTTAATCACATGGGAGGAGTGATGTGATGGTAACTACAAGCAAGGGATGACTAATTCATTAATTCATGTCACGCAGGGAAAACGCTTTAACATGGGAAATGGCTAACAAGAAGTACTTTACGGGGAGAGGAATGAGGAAACTTGAACAGAGGACTAGTAACACTTGAATGTCTTTACACATACCGTGGGTTATATTGCAAGTGCGCTTTGGCAACGATGGCTGGATGATCTACAATGTCTTCCTTTGGACCTCACGAAAGTGTTTATGGTTTTGACCGCTTGTGGACTGATTAGCGTTCCAATTCACAGAAAAAGAAGGCCGTGAAGAGCAGTGGCAAAGCCGACATGTGGCTCAACTTCTATTTAGCATCAAGTCTGCTCTTGTGGAGACAGGTTAACTGACTGAGAGGGAGAGAATGCTGTGACTTCCTTATATGACTCTTGACTCTGCCTGAGGGAGGAACGCTGTCCTTTCCAGCATTCGGGCATCAGCTGATGTCTGTAAAGAACATTCTAGAAGAATACCAGGTCTCAAACAGCAAAGGGTGATTTCTTTCAACAGATAGAAAACAGGGATTAAAATCTGGGATGTTCAGTTTCCTATGCTAAACTTTACGGGGAGCGTTCCCTATCATTAATCTAATTCACTGCCTGAACTTTGGCTACTGGGAAATCCTAAAAAGTGCAGTACTTCTACTATGGTGGGAATGTTGGAAATTTCACATCATGAACCCTATTATACATCAGCAAAGAGATGACACATGGAGAATATATATATATATATATATATATTGGCAACGATATGGATGATATACAATGTCTATATATGGACCTCACGAAAGTGTTTGTGGTTTTGACCTATGTGTGTGTGTTATACATTTTTTCATGATATTGCCTTGTAAAATTTATATCTTTCATGTGATTCAATATATTTACATCTAATTATTATGGAGACAGTGTAATGATAGTAAGAGATTGAAGTGTTGTATATAGTCTTAATGTCAGATCTCAAACGTTAGTGATTTCCAGCATAACTGCAACAGCATAATTTAGAATTAATAAATATTTTAGAATAACCAGGTCTCAATCAGCATTTTGTCCCCAGAAAAACAAGTGTTCTAAACTTGTGATTTCATGTGTCGTGTTTTGATTCAGTTGTCATTGTGAAAGATAACGCATAAACCGAGGGAGGCAATCGGTCGTGTAAGGTTTTGTCTCATACAAGAAAAAGACAAATGATTTTGCTACTGTTCTGAAAACCAACTTGGTTCTTCATCTTGTTTTAAAAGCGGGGGGTTTGTGGCTAGCCAGCTCATGTCTGTTTTGATCATGTTGAGATTTTGTTAAGAATATATATATGATATATACGTATATATTTTTAAGAGTAAATGCATCGTCTCGATCGATTACATCGTGTTTTGTAAGATTGCATTACTCTGATCACATATTTTTCAAACAAGCTACTTGGTCCCAACATATTTTTCTCTGGTAATGACGTCATCTGATTGTTTAATTTCTTGCTGGAATCCAAAAGTTTGTTCATTCTCACTTTAGAGACCTTCCACGTGGTTCCCTCCCTCCCTCCCTCTCTCTCTCTCTCTTTCTTCAAAAGAGAGAAATTATTAATGTAAAATATTTGTGTGGTCACTGGTATTAGTCTTAGCTTTCGAAATCTGAATGTAGGAGAAGTGTGTAACGTTGACTAACAAAAAACTGTGTTTTGTAAATCTCAAGCAGCTGCATTTCAGGTGATTTTGCACAAGTTTTCACAAGCTTTTGTTAGGTAAAGTGAATTTTACTTTTTATTACCATGGTTTAATAAGGTATATTAGGGAAATTTTGCCTTAGTGAAATTATTATTGGTAAATCTTTTGTGTATTTTTGTGTGTTATTGTGTTAGCAATCTCTTGATTTTTCACATTTTATGTATTGGTGATTTAACATTTATTTGCTTAACATTTAAAATATTTCTTGATAATTTAACATTACATACTTGATTTAATTTTCATTTACTAAGATTTTCTTTTCAAATCTTGAGTAATTCTTGAATTTAAAAATGAATTTTTGTATTTAACATTCTTAAAAATGAGTGTTTCATTTACTGACCATCAGTGAATAGGATTAAATGTGTGCATAAGGCAAAGTGATAAACATGATTTGCTCCTTTAGTTTTGCTGAAGTGAATTAAGACCAGGGAAACAGTTAAAGTTGTTGGATGGAGTGATGCCCTTTTACTCTAGTGTATTTTTTTGTTTAATTGTTGATACCTCACACTTGTTTTGATAACTTAGTCTGATTTCTAACGTGATTAGTAAGTTTGTTAAGGGACCACTGTTACCTTTAGAGTACTCAGTCGTAACCTTTATTGTTATGAGAGTTCAGATATCTGGGTGAAGTGAGGTAAATTTTAGAATTCTGTGATTATTTGTGTAATAACCAGGTACTTGGAACACATCGTGACAATATGCATATATATACATATATATATATATATGCATATACAGTACATATATTTATATATACTGTATATATTTATATATATAATATATGTATATATATATATGCATATATATATATATATATATATATATATATATATATATATATATATATATATATATATATATATATATATATATATATATATATATATATATATATATATATATATATATATATATATATATATATATATATATATATATATATATATATATATATATATATATATATATATATATATATATATATATATATATATATATATATATATATATATATATACACACACACTAGCACACTTAAATCTAACACACAGTGAGATACCAAACATATACATCCCGCAGTTATCCCCTGGCAATCGGAAGAGGGACTCTGAAAAAAAAATAACAATAAAACATCCAATTAAAATAGCTACAGGTTATTGGGAGGTTTCCTTGTTTGGAGCCAAACAATATAAAATTCCATTGCTTGTCTCTCTCTCTCTCTCTCTCCTTTCATATACCTCGACAGAATCCCAATATCAGACTCCTGTGAAGCATTTTTCAAAGTCCTTTATTTTCTGTCCGTTCTTTAAATTCTCTGGTATTTTTGGATTCCTCTGTCGCATGCCTGAGCACTTGGAGAAATAGAGAAACATAAGAAAAAAATATATATAAATAAGTCAGTAAGTGAATTCAGCTTTTGATAGCAGCTGGGGGTGATTTGATCATTCATATTACGAAATATTTTCCTTTCACAGAGGAACTTTGATAGTCTCTAGTACTTGCAATTCATAAACAAGAATTTTGCTGAAAAGTTTCTCTCTCTCTCTCTCTCTCTCTCTCTCTCTCTCTCTCTCTCTCTCTCTCTCTCTCTCTCTTGTAACTGAAAATCTCGGAAGGTTTCAAAGGACACTGCTGTTTGTCAAACTCCTAAATATTTTGCTCTCTCTCTCTCTCTCTCTCTCTCTCTCTCTCTCTCTCTCTCTCTCTCTCTCTCTCTCATAGTTAAAGGTCCCAAAAATTTAGAGGACAATTTCTGGTGTATCAAAACATATGCTCTCTCTCTCTCTCTCTCTCTCTCTCTCTCTCTCTCTCTCTCTCTCTCTCTCTCTCTCTCTAGTAGTTAAAACTTTTGTAAAATTTTCAAGGTCATTTTTCGGCCTGTTAATATTCTAAGCATTCTTCTAGAACAATATACGGCTCTCTCTCTCTCTCTCTCTCTCTCTCTCTCTCAAAGTTAAAACTTCCGTAAAATTTTCAAGGCCATATTTTGGTCTGTCAGTATTTTAAGCACTTTTCTAGAACAATGTTCGTCTCTCTCTCTCTCTCTCTCTCTCTCTCTCTCTCTCTCTCTCTCTCTCTCTCTCTCTCTCTCTCTCTCTCTCTCTCATATTTAAACTTGTCGCAAAATTGCAAAGGACATTTTTCGGTCTGTAAAAATTATAAACACTATTTTGGGACAAAATATACATATATGTATTTCAATTTTATCTCATTTATCCGTATATCATATAAAAAGTCTAACATTAATGATTGTAAGTTAAGGGTCCAACCAACTTCGTGGCCTTAGTGACTTCACCAGGTAACAGGAAGTGCTAGTGTATAGGTAGTAACCTCCCTTTTAGTTCTGGGCCATTCATTAGTGGGGCAGGCGCTAGGCGAGTTTAAGAAACTTGAAGTTAGTCATCTGCTTCGCTTTAGACGAAGCGGCCGGACCAGTGTTAATGGCTGAAATTTTTTTTCAGCTTTCGAAAAATTCATCTTATTTGGTTTCATGCACCTCGTCAGTGCTTCTTGGTAGCAAAGGTATTTGGTTTTTATATAATGTATTTCATTTCGTTTGATTTCAGGTGATCAAATTTTGAGATTTGAGGTGATGTAAACAACTGGATATCCACAGTATTGGGGCGTGGTTATCTCTATAGGTAACCCTGACAAATAAAATTAATATAACTTTTATTCATGTATTATCTTTGGCATGGATTAATTAAATGAATATGGTAACTTGAATATTATTGTACGAAAACGTTTACTGGGACAAAAGACCGTAGAAAATAACCGAGGGTAGTTTGCAAGGAATACTCACTTCTTACGTTGAAAGTTACGATGTTTTAAGCATAAATGTTATCGTGTATTGCACGTAGACCTAGAGGGTGAGGTGCTACCTGCCAACGTTGAAAAATAAAAGTAGTTCTGTTAACCTGAGGTTACAAACAAGTTTAGTTTGAAGCAGCTCCCATATTGCTTTGCGAAATTAAAAATGTTGTTGTTTTATGGTTGCCTCTAAATAATGCTGTCTGTAAAATTTTACTTTAAACCATTCGCAATTTGGGCTTGAGATTATAATTTTCTTATGTTTTATTGTGCGCTTTGAACGTTTCTGGCGTTATTTCGCTCCCAAAACCTAACCTAACCCAACCTAACTATTCTAACCTAGGGTACCCTGTCCTTACCCTAGTGCATGATATCAATGGGACTAAGACCCATGTATTGCACTCGTTTCATGTTTTTCCCCACCCAAAAATCGTTCTTATCCACTGTGGTCACCCGAATTGTAGGATATAAGGGCGAGTCCACCATCTCTAAAAGTACTCAGCTGCGAACGTTGCTAGGTAACCAATTGGTTCTTAGCCACGTAAAATAAGTCTAATCCTTCGGGCCAGCCCTGGGAGAGTTGTTAATCAGCTCAGTGGTCTGGTTAAACTAAGGTATACTTAACTTTGCGAACGGAACGAATATCAGAAATGTCCAAAAGAACACGTTAAAGCACAGGAAACTGATATTTTCATGTCCAAAATGCAATAATGGTTTATATAAAATAATACTGTGTCGTCTATTGCGTGACTTCACACTTTTAATCTCAAGTTGCTTTGTTAGTAATGTGGTCATTTGTAAAACTATGAAGAACTGATACCACAGGACCCAGTGAATTCCGTACGACCTGTTATGTCAAGATAATGAAAAGGTATGCGGTGTTATTTAACTTTAAACCATTTTTGGAGTTTTGACTTGAAAATATAATTTTCATGTGCTTTGATGTGTGTTTTGAAAGTGTCTGATATTCGTCTCGTTCGCGAATGAGTGCTTTTAGAGATGTGGACCCCATCCTTATGTCCTACAATTCATTGGATCACGGTGGGAGAATGGGGTTTTTTGGGTGGGCAATGACACAAAAAGAGTGAAATACAAGGACCTTAATCCCACTGACAGTTCTCATGCTGATTAAGGTAATCTTATGGGTGTTATGCAATCGGAACCTCAGAAGTTCAAGCGAAGATGCAATGCATTACTAACCTAATACAATTCTCCTTGTATTTAAATAATTTACTTCCTTTTTTCTGTTTTTTTTATTTATTAATTTGCCTTTTCTTTTTCATAAGTGATCTCGTGTGTCTGTGTTTCCTATTACCTTCTGTTACTTCTTTCTAATGAACTTCTCTGGAAGCTTGAATTTCAAGACATTGGTCCCTGTGGGCTTGTTCCATATGAATAGGGTTCATTTTCTGAATAACAACAACAATAATAATAATAATAATAATAATAATAATAATAATAATAATAATAATAATAATAATAATAATAATAATAATAATAATAATGGAGAAGCAAATCCACAGTTATGTATATGTACATATATTTAAAGATAAATCAATATACATAGCTAGCTATATTGATTTATCTTTAAATATATGTACATAGGCCTATACATAACTGTGGATTAGCTTCTCCATTTTAAGACTCATGCTACTATGAGTATTTCTTAATTAATTAATTAATTAATTAATTAATTAATAATAATAATAATAATAATAATAATAATAATAATAATAATAATAATAATAATAATAATAATAATAATAATAATAATAATGTAAATAGGCAGTAGACCCTCTTTTATGCAAGTGGTGTTGAAGGTGATAGCTGCATCAGCAGCATTCAGTTTGTATAGGTTTTGTCTATTTTTCTAATAATGGATTTTTCTAGGCTGCTGCATTTTGCCAGTGACACGCCGATATTGGTCATACTTGGCGAGGAAAGCAGGTTGCAAAATTGGAGGCTGAAATCACGATTTCAGCATTCTGTTACTGGTACAGTATACTGTATTCATTAGAAATAAACTATCCAGTTTTGTAACCTGCTTTCCTCTCCAAGCATGACAAATATCGGCAGAATGCAATAATAATAATAATAATAATAATAATAATAATAATAATAATAATATAATAATAATAATAATAATAATAATAATAATATGGAATGTTTTCGAGCTAACATCATGCACAAGGTTAAGGGCCTGGTATTCTAGGTTAGGTTAGGTTAGGTTAGGTTAGGTAAGGTTAAGTGAGTTCATTTGCGAACGAAACGAATTTTAGAAACATTCAAAGTACAGATTAAAATAGAAAAATGACATTTTCAAGTCCAAAATGCTACAGCAGCTTAAAAGTTAAATATTACCAGGTAGCCTATCTGTTGAAATCCGGCTCTGTACCTTTGAGTTTAGTCTTTAGCCATCGAAGGTAAATTGAATAAACACTTCTTTCGTCCTTGATGAAGTGCTCTAATTGACTGAGTTTCGTATCGTTGCTGTGATTTGAAGTTCCCGTGGTGGCTCCTCGTAGGGGTTGGGGGAAGGGGGTTAGTGCCGTCGGTGCACCTCATGCCGCGCACTGTAGGCATTACTTAAGGTTCTTTGTAGCGTCCCTTCGGTCCCTAGCTGCAACCCCTTTCATTCCTTTTACTGTACCTCCGTTCATGTCCTCTTTTCTTCCATCTTACTTTCCAGTCTCTCCTAACAGTTGTTTCATAGTGCAATTGCGAGGTTTTCCTCCTGTTGCATCTTTGAAACCTTTCTACTCTTAATTTCCTTTTCAGCGCAAAATGACCTCATAGGTCCCAGTGCTTGGCCTTTGGCCAAAATTCAATATTCAGATGTTGTTAAGGCAGAACTCGTTCTACTTCGTGGCAGTTTAAAATGACAGTACTGTGAATGTTGGTGCCATTAGCCTTATAATATTGTTTTAAGTAATGAACACTGAGGTATATTTTGCGATTATTATTTTAGTAAAACATTTCAGCTGGCAAAATTTAGGCAATGGATGGTTACAATGGAAGGTCCATTACTTATGTTAATAGCTCATATGGAAATAATTAATGTTTCAAGTTTCCTGGTAGTACACTTGTGTTATATATGTACTGTGATACATGTAAATCTGGTGGGGTTTGTAAGTACACTATGATATATGTAAATCTGGTTGGGTTTGTAAGTACACTGTAATATATATAAATCTGTTGGGGTTTGTAAGCACACTGTACACTGTAATATATGTAAATCTGGTGGGGATAAATGTAAATCTGTTGGGGTTTGTAAGCACACTGTAAATCTGTTGGGGTTTGTAAGTACACTGTAATATATGTAAATCTGTTGGGGTTTGTAAGCACACTGTAAATCTGTTGGGGTTTGTAAGTACACTGTAATATATGTAAATCTGTTGGGGTTTGTAAGCACACTGTAAATCTGTTGTGAGATATATGTAAATCTGTTGGGGGGGCACACTGTAAATAGGTACACTGTGATATAAGTAAATCTGGTTGTGTTTGTAAGTACACTGTAATATATGTAAACATGTTTGTAAACACTGTAAATCTGTTGGGGTTTGTATTTGCATGTAATATATGTAAATCTGGTGGGGTTTGTAAGCACACACACTGTAATATATATAAATCTGTTGGGGTTTGTAAGCACACTGTAAAGCTGGTGGGGCTTGATAATATTTAAATCTGGAGGGGTTTGCAAGCACACTGTGATATAAGTAAATCTGGTTGTGTTTGTAAGTACACTGTGACATGTGTAAATCTGGTGGGGTTTGTAAGCATGTGTAATTCTGGTTGGGTTTGCAAGTACACTGTAATATATGTAAATCTGGTGGGGTTTGTAAGCACACTGTGATATATTTAAATCTGGAGGGGTTTGGCCTGGTAAATCTGGCGGGGTTTGTTGGAGGCGGGGAGTTGTTTTATAGAAGAATATATGACAGTATATATTGGTCCCAGTTACATGCAAAGTCGGGAAAGTTGATCATGATACGGCACTCCATAGGAAGTTGTTCCCATTTGACAATCAACTTCGAACTGCAAAATATAGTTTACCTTTTTTATTAAGAGTTCAGTTCTTTCAAGGAACTGGATTTCTGTACGTAGCTGGTGGGTTAAAATACTTGTTTTTGGATGAAAGAGGATGTCTTGAACTAATCGCTCGAGCCTTTATTAAATATGATTGGTTTTTACTGTATCAGTCAAAAATTGTTTAGCTTGTCGTGTTACATTTTGTGAGAGAATTCAGCGGAAACTTTAGCCTTTACTGACCACTTTTACAGTCTGTTATTCCAGTGGACTTGGCTGTATTAGTTTAAAGATTGGTGGATGAAAGAGGTTGTGTAATCGTCTGTACATAGTTAGCCAGACATTCCAGTCATTTTTCAAGGCGGCTTGATCGCAGAATTCGAAGACTGGAAAACGTGTGTTCACTAATACAAAGGACTAAAGAGTTTATGAAACCATGACAGGTTATGATAGCTTTATAGAACTTTCAAAAAGAAAGTTTGATGTATGTGTGCCGGTTTTTTTTCTTTAAGTTTTAAGGACCTTAGATGTGCAGGATATTTGCTTACGGAAGGCCATACAGTAGTTGAATAACATTGTTGAATAACAGTTCGTTTCTTTACTGCAGTATAACACTCTGTGATGGGTGATTTCCATTGCCTTATAGCAGCTATGTAACCTGAGGAATTGCACAGTGTAATTACTTTCCAATCGAAGATTCATTCATCTGTAACGACTTGTGTCGAATATGTTTTGCAAATCAACAATTAATATAGATTATTTACTTTTTTCTTTTTACAGTCTAAGGCATCACTTCAAGACCTACGCGGGTCGTTTCGTCTCAAGTCGTTCCAATACATCCATTAAGAGAATTTGATACAGTTTGAGGTTTTCAATAAACTGGCCAAGTCTTCAGTTACTACCTCAGTAAAACTGAAGGAAAAAAAACAAGTTAATTTTGACTATTGATGCCCTGCGTTAAACAAAGCTCTCTCTCTCTCTCTCTCTCTCTCTCTCTCTCTCTCTCTCTCTCTCTCTCTCTCTCTCTCTCTGTTATTGCATAATTATAAATGCATTGTTGTTAGGTAATCAGTGATAAACGAAACGTCTATTACTCGATAGAGTTTTTAGTAGCTTTTGAGGTAAACGTGGTGTTGCATAATGTCTTTTGTTGTAAATTAAAATTGCAAAGTTAAAATAAGTTCATTATAGCGTTAGTAATGTTGAATCGATAAATTAACACATTGCGTTAATATGTTGTTAATATATTAGAACCACGAACTTCCTAGGTTCAGTATACAAAAAAAAAATGCAAAATGAACCCCGTAGGAGGGTAGAGCTGTCATTGTACCTCGCGTGGTGCACTGTAGGCATTGCTAAAACATGTATGCAGCGTCCCTTCGGCCCCTTGCTGCTCCCACTTTTTAGCCTTGTACCTCCATTCACACTTCCTTTCTCCGATCTTGCTGTCCAATTACTCCAGCTTTCTCTCTCTCTTTTTTTTAACTGTTTTAAGTACTGAATGACTGAAGGCGCCCCACTGCTTGGCTATACAGCCTAATTTTCATGAATCAAACCAAATAGCAAAATGAACAAGTTAGGATAGTTGTAGAACTTAGAATATATATGAAGCCCCAAGTGTTTAAGGAATTCAGATTATAGTGTTCAAATCGTTTGATTGGACATGACTTGGGCTATAATGAAAGTAACAGCAAACATTGATGATGGATATAAATGTCAATGTTCTAAAGTGTATGTTTGTGAATATTCAGTCTGTGTCTAATAAAACACTGAAGATAAGAGATTTGATGAATGAAAAGTATTCACATATATTAGCGGTTAATGAAGCTTTTTTAACGGGGGTTGGGGGGAGAGGGCATTATGACAGTGTGGATTTAGTAACCGCAAACACTGATGATGGATATAAATGTTGATGTTTTAACGTGTATAATTGTGAATATTAAGTCAATGTGTAATAAAACACTGAAGATTAGAGAGCTGATAAATGAAAAGTATTTTGATATATTAGCGCTTGCTGAAACATTTGCATTTTTCGAGTTATGACAGTTGTGGATTTGACAATTGATATGGAGTACGCCTATAGTGAAAGAAAACAAAAATCTCAGAATCCGTTGGTATTATAATAAATATGATGAATTGAGCTTGAGGGTGTGATGGGACCTTAGGAGAAAAACACTAACAAACAGTATCGAATTGACTTTATTGGATGTATTGAGCGGACTTCAGTTTGGAAAGAAAAACGACTTTTGCAGCGAAACGACCGGACTACCCATTTTGATGTGGAAATAGATCTGGTTTCGAGTAGGAATGGTATTCGACCCTCACGTTAGGGCGAGTGTCACGTGTTTAAATCGGTAAGTTTATGATTTGCGAACTGCATTTTTTATCTAAGAAATTGCCTCCTCCTCTGGGTTAATAATATTCATTAAGGCTCTTTAATCCTTCGTTAACCAAAGGGTTGATACGAGCGCAAGGATATTTACATTATTTGGTATAAAATGGTTAAATCATGTTATTAACTGTTTTATATATTTCTTAAATGCAATTATAATCCTTGAGATAGGAATAAGTTAATTAAGTAAATATACAATATTGAAATCTGTTTCAATCTGTTTCATTTTCTACCGGAAGTGGCACTTTAAATTCTACTGATGTGGACTGGTCAGGAGATGCATTCTTAAAGTTATTGTTTGAATATCTATAATGCAGTCCGCAGCAAAATGCCACATTGAATTTCTAAGGCAGTTTACTCCAGTCACCATTTGTGCAAAGCAATATTCTTATAAACGCCATTCTTACTCTGCTTTTGGTTTGATATTGAATGCATATCTATGGTGCATCACTATATTGAGACCGGAAATAATAAGTAAGCCACAATAATGTAAATGAGAGACTGTGTTTTTTCCAAAATAGTTAATAGAAAAGGGAGCTTTCGACTGCATGCACAACGGTTGTGCGAACGGTCGAAAGATCCCGCTCCCCGCCCACCACTCCCTTTTTTTTTGCTAACCTTTTTTGTATTTTAGACAAACACAGTCTCCCATTTACATTATTACGGCTTTTTACTCATTGATTGTATAGTAGTTTGTGGCGCTGAAATATTTTAACATGGATATTACCCTGTTGCTGTAATTTTACCAAACCTTTCAGTTAGACCGGAGTTGGTAAAGTACTTTTATGTAATGTACACAACTGGTCTCTGGAAGCAATAACTGATCTTCCTCGCGAAGGTGTCCTTCTGACATTCGTGTCTTGATAAACCAGTATAGATCAATAAAAGTTTTTGAGGGCTTACTACCAAATTACTAAAAGACTCCTTGGCATCTTGACAGGACAGCATCACAATACCTTTTACTCGCCTTTTATTCTCCATTGGTATCCATCATATTGGCTAAATGGTACTAGACCCACTTTCACCTAGAATGCTGCCATTGCATCCTACAACCAACCTCCTCTATTACACACTTAAGGGTTGCCCCAGAGCAAGAACCCGTGCCAACACAAGTGTGGCTTAATCTAAAACTAAATTGATTACACATCTCTTAGTAAAGTTCAACTGTGTTGTCTCGAAGATACTTCTTCCTGAATTAATCCTCCTTCCATAGGCTTCAAGCTACTTGCTCTCAGCTTTGAACTCCTAAAACTTCCAGAAAAATGTATGCTGCAAATTTCTACTCTAGACCTAATCCCCCTGGCAGGATTTAAGAGATTGAGCTAATACTGTACTCACAATTAATATCTTGTTTCTTAGGTCTCTGGGCGTTATCTACGATTGTTCACGTGACATCCACGACAATGCAGCTTCAAGTTTAGATGTCTACGACAATATCATCATGCAGCCAGTTATTGCTCAATGGTAAGAAAGTGTGTATTGCATATCATTTAGTTTTTACCAAAGCAAATGTAAAGAAGCGTGTGGTTCATACAAAATAAATAAAAAATGTTGATAATGAAAACTAATATACCAAAATTTTTCTCCTGATCTGTTACAAGAATCATCCAAACCTCCCTTGGTGAAGTTGACTAAGGTTGCTATTTTGCTTTTCAGTATTTCAATATGTTGCCCTATATACAGAGATTTTTCCTTCACAGGTTTCATAACTGCCAGTGCACTTGAGTGAAACCAGAACGTTTCACTGATTCGAGTATTCTGATATCCATAGCAGGCAGAAGATATTTACAAGTTAAAAGAAAATATAGGAAAAGACAATAGCCAAATTGCTGCTTCCGAAAAGGAAATGAAAACACACTTATTTTGACAGCATATATCTGTTATGATGAAGAAAAAGCTCAGATGCAAATTAAAAGGGGAAGACAGAAATCGTATGTCAAGCTGCTAGAGCTAAGTAAAAACTCCTCACCTGATATTGTCAAGCTCCTGCCAGGTCTTGGTTGGCCGGTAACTGTATGGCCCACTTTGGGAGCCAGGCTCTGCCTCTACTTCACTGAGTTAGTAGGGGAATGATCATATTTGTGGTATTTCACTTTGCCACATGATGAGTCATGCTTCCTTCAGTTTTTCACATGATGAGTCATGCTTCCTCCCATTTAGGTTACTCCTCTGATGTCTCTCTACAATGTCAGCCTAGTTTCAAGCTTATCAGTTTTCTTTCAATGCTGCTGTGCGCAGGTTCATTCCGCTGCCTTTGGGTTCACTGGATAGTAGGTAGGAATACTGGGAATCTTGTTATTCGATTCATGCATGATACTAATTGGATATTTCGCTCTCTTATAGAGTTGGGCATCTTTCTCAAATTATTTACTCATTGAGATTGCAGCAACAGCCTTTGGGTTCACCAGTCCATAAGAATGGGTACATGGCTTATCTGGGCTGGGGTTACACCCAACACATTGGGCAAGCCACAATTGACAATGATTCCTAGGAAACCACATACTCAGTACCAAACACCTCTATTGCCATTTTTACTAACCACCCTCCTTCCAAGCCATCAAGTAGAGCAAACCCTACAAGAGTAGCTGGGTAATATCATTATGGGTATGGCCCCTCCACTGCTATATGGCAAATTTTCACTATTACTGGAAGGTGAGGGCAGTCCAGTAGTTAATGGTACCCAACGGAAACCTACAGCTTCATTATCTCTCAATAGCCCCAACAGATGGTTACTATTCCTAAAGACATGTGGACCCCAACTGCCAAAAGCAGAGTGCTCAGGGATCCTAGACCACTGGCCACAGATGGACTTTCCACAGCCAGTTCAACCCTGACCAGAGATGGGAGAGCATGGATGTAACCCCTGAGCATGCACCTCAGGGAACACAAATAACTCCTTAGGGAACACCATGCTACTACTTGGGGCATTACCTTAGGGGACTGTCAGCCCTCTCCAACCTAGGATGACAGCAGCAACTAATATGGATCTCACTACCTGTGGATGAACCTCTGTCCAGAATAACATCATTAGAAGAACCAATGCATTCCCTGTACAATGCAAAATTAAGAAAAGGGATGCCATTAGCAATTCATGGAGTTGGCAAGCCATTATACTGCTATTATGCTAATAGCTATTGAAATATCTAATAGACCTGAGCCCTAGTTACTCCAAACCATTTCACCCATACATTCATTGTCCATGAATGAAGTCGTGCCACGCTGCAAGGGCCTGGCCTTGACGGATTCCACAAGATACAGTAGTTGAATGGAAGAAAAATGTTAGAAACCCACAGGTTGAGGGATTATAATCACAACTAAAATTGTATTTTATATCACTGACCACTGGTCACGGGAAAAAAATACAGTTTGAGAAAAAAAAGCTTGGAAACATCATTAATCTAGAATACAGTTATTTAACAGTCAACCGGCGAGAGCTAGACTTTCAAGAGGACAGTTTCTAAAAAAATTGGACCTATGTGATACATACAGTGGAAACCTGTTCATGTAACAACGTGAAATTTGAAAAAATTAACAGTGGTACCGGCTACCGATGAACATGCTGTCTAAAAGAATTTATTCTTCTGAAACAAGTAGAAAATAGGAAGCAAGAAAATTAGAGAAATATTTATGAAACTACCTTTAATTAACTGCTTTCAAGAATGTCTACACAGAAGATCATGGAGGAATGAGAATTAATGGATCCAAGTTGTAGCACAGATATATGAAAAATTAATCTTTTAAGCACATAGCACCAAACTGTTCAGGAAGTTGCCCAACAACTAAGATGTGGAAACATGGAGATACCAAGAGGTTTTAAAACACAGGAGAAGTAGTTTTTCAAGATAACTGACAAGAGGACCTGCCTGATGGACCAAATGTGGACTAAGAGGAGAGCCTCCCTTGAAGGCGAGGGAAGAAACCTGACTACTGGCCTAAGCCATCACAATCTGGATTATCTTGGGTGAGTATTGACGTATTTAGGAGCATGAAATCATGTTTTAGCTTTTTAAGAGACTGTGTTCAGATAGGGTGTAACTCTTATCCTAATTCTAGGAATGGGTAATTAGGAAGCTACAGTAAACCTCTGTGTGGTAGTAATAATAGATTCAAGAATTTAGGCTGCAGTGTGCAGCAAATTGATCAGGTTTATTTAATTTCGGAAAGAGCCGAAAGAAAAGTAGATTCTGAAAGTAATTAAGAGAATGCAATATATCCGCAAGATTGACACAATGGGAACTTGATTCTGTGTGTGGAATGTTTATAGTGCAAAATAACAGTACATTACAAAAAAAAAAAAAAACATTACAGCAATTGCTAAGTGAAGAGCAGTCTCAGTTGCGAAGAACTTGGATATTCCCAGCTGTAGGTAAACTCAGTCATTTTGTCAGAGAAACTCACAATTCGCCTTCGTAAGGGTCCTGAGTTCCTTAATAGAGATGTCATTTCTGATCATACAACGTTCTAGATATCATGTATTGCTGAAGATGCATTTCGTATGAGCCAGGAAAACTTAAGGAAGGGGAGTGATGTGATCTTGAATCAGATGCAGAAAATGACAAATTACATCTCTAGCTGAAGGAGCTGTAGTTGGAGAAAAGTTCTCACTGCTATTCGAGGATGAAGTTATGGTCAACTGTCAGAGTTACGTACTTGTAAAAGCCACTCTGACAGAGAAGTCGGATACAAAAATCCATAATAAGACATGTAATGTAGATAGTGCAGCTAGCCTTTGCATGTAGGATTAAAGAATTTATGAAATAACCTATGACCTTACTGGGCTATAGCTTCCTAAAGAAGGATCATAGGATGGCTTTAGGTACATAAGTCACTTTGCAGCTATTTTGTACGATGTAAAGAAGCCTTTTAGTTCATCGTCACACCTTTAAAAATGATTGTGATGCTTTATAGGTGAGTTATGTGGCTAATGTGGTATCATTAGAAAGCTTATGAACTTTTCTTACAGCTTGATCTACTGGAAAGGTTTTGCTCAGCAGCTTTTAGACATAAATTGTAGAATACAAGGATTTCTGTACAATTCACACGTCATCAGCATCTGAAATAGTCGTCTTAATGTTACAGCCATTCCCAAGCAGCAATAATAATAATGATAATGATTGTCATATATAATTAAGATAGGGAACTATTTACCTTGATATGTTAATTGAAGCCCTACACCAAGAAGCCTCAGTCACATTTTTAGTGAAAATTACATTAAGATTTTATTTTCAATAACTTGAGCATTTACTGTAGCGTGACCAAATAAAATTTAATTCTATTGATAAAAACTACAGACGTTTAACACTGGTCTTAAAAATACCCGTCCCATCTGTGCCCTAGATACAGAATGCTTGGGGCCTGTTTATAACAAATTATCTTTGATCTTAATACCTCATAATCCAGATGTTCTCATCATGGCATGACCTCATTAACTCCTTCCTCATCTCTTCAGGAAAAGTGTCTACACTGCAACTTTAAACGGGACAAGTTCGAGTAGATATCGGCGTCACCTTGGAACTCCACAAGAAAGAAGATTCTCGGTTTCAAGAGGAAAACACAGTTTTATTTACCAAAATTGTACAATGGGGCTAAGGATAGACAAAATGATCTCATATACATAAATGTTGGAAAGATAATTTAGTGTAAACAGAGTACAATCTTACCTCCTTTGACTATTAAAACTTGGATAGGGTTATAGTGTTGTGCAAATGTTTTAACAGGGTCATAACAGTGCCTACATACCCAAAGTCGAGCAGAGTTTAGATTTGCTTCTTATAATTTTTGACTGGGGGTCGTCCTTATGAGGTAGTTCACTGTGATTCAGGATATGATATTGATTACGTACCCACTTCTGGTTTTATATCTCAGGATGTCTATATTCCACTTTCATTTCTTCTCAATTTAATGTTAGCCATCTGATAGCTCAGTATCGTTCAGTATACCAAGACATTTCATACCTAAACCTCAAATCGGTTTAATAATACATATCAGCTAGCGTACATCTTGGTGTGTCTAAAATGTGTCTCATGATATGCGGTTTTCTTGCTCATAGTTCTTTTTACTTGATATCATCTGTCAGTTAGCCTGGTATATTTCAAGATACATTGTTTATTTTCCACTTGAATTTCTCATATCAGCAGTAATATAGCTCAGTGATTCTGGATATATATTGTTAACTTAATCTTCTTATCAGTTTGACAACAGCTATGTAGTGACATACTTTAGGATACATAGTCTTTCCTGCATAAGATTCATAAGCTTAATTTGCCAAGTGCTTCAGTGCATTTCAGGATAAATGGGTTTCAATTTTTACAAGTTTAAAATTAGCTGTTAGTTCATTATTTTTCTGAATGCATAGGTTTTTACCGCTAATTTCTTATCAATTTAATATAAAAAATCAAGTAGCTTAGTATGTTCCTGGATACATAGTTTTTTCTTTAATCTCGTATCACTTTTTTATCAGTTACAAGTAAATTAGTGTTTCCGGATACATGAATATCTTAATTTAATCATTGTAGGCTATCTGGCATACTTTAGGATACATGTCTTTATTTCATAAGATTCATAACAATTTAATCGTGGGTGCTTTATAAGTTCAATACAGTTTATTGCAGGATACATAGTTTGACTTGAAATTCTTGGGGATGTTAGCAGGTATCAAGTAGCCTAGTAGAGTTAAGGATACACAATTTTTTAGTTAAAATTCCTATCAGTTTATTATCAGGTAGTTCGGGATTTTTTAAGTTACAAAATATCGAACATAAATTTCTTATCAGTTTATTATTAGCTGTTAGATAGTCACGGGTACATTTTGACTATTTTAAATCGAGAAGCGACGTATGTTTAAGGATAATTTTTTTCCATTAACTTAGTTTAATATAACTGTTAGGTTATTGATTTTTTTAAAATTTTAGAATACATATCCACCTTAGCTTTGATCTGCTGTAGCCAGTAAGTCATTATTCAATGCGTACTCGCCTAGGTACCAAAGTCAGATGAGTCTAATAGTATGTTATTCTTGTTATTTTCAGTCATTTTCTTGTTCATATATGAAGTTCATTAATAGATTTACTGATTTGGTGGAATATTTCGTTGATGGTCAAAATAGTTAGGGACAGAGTTGTGGAATAAAACTGTGATCAATGAACCCTCATAGAATAGGTAATTTTTCTGCCAAAGTACAAATGGCTTTTCTTATATCATTACGAACAAGTCTTAAAGTTGCTGTCAAACTAGCTTCCATTGTGGTAGGAACTTGGAGTCAAGCGTCTCATATACGCCTCAATTAATTGTTTATACCAGAGTTCCTTCAGAATCAAATTCTTAATAGCTTATGTCTTGAGTCATTGCGATATTGCGTAACATTGGTACTAACATTTTGAGACTCAGTCATTCTCACAAAGTGATTGATTTTCCAGGGGTGAACGTAAGTAATGTTAGGTTCAAGAAGTTGAACAGCAAAGGGCAGATGTTAAACAGACGGAAAGTAAAGGGAAAAATTAGTTAGTCAGGTCCCAAGAATAGTTATTAGAACTGAAATCTTGACAGAAGAGTTCAGTCTTAGTCATGAAACTAAATCAGTTCTTAAAGTGTCTGTAGTTAAATTTTAATGTTTTATGTCTTATATGCTCGTGTTTTTAACGTAAATCCATGTTTTTTCTTATTTTTTATATATTTCTGAGATATAGTTTTGTACATTTTGGAATCTCGAGTCTAGTGCAAGTGTCTTGACATATGGAGAATTTCGTAGGTTCAGGTATTAATTATTTTTATGTGTTGAACTTGTTTCATACAGTTCCAATTGAATTTAATGTATCAGATCAAGATTTAGTTAATCGTTAAATGTTATGGATATAACTCTAAAATTTGAATGATGGGAAAATTAATGTAATGCCAGATTGTGCATTGATATTATTGTACGAGGACTAATGTATTTCAGCTTATTGCTCAGTTCTCATCAGGTCTTAACCTTTATTTAGTTAGAAAAGGTAATTAGTGTTTGTATTATTTCTCAGCCAGGGCAAATCTATTAAAAAAACTCTTTTGGTTCCACAAAATCAAGAAAGTATAACTATCCAGTGCCCCCTTGTCGATGGCTAACATGTTAACATTTTAATCTGGATTTGATAAAATTTAAATTTGGAGACACACAGTTACATAGATTTCCCCCATTGGCCAGTGTTTGCAGAAATCTGAGGTAGCAATATTTTTTTAGCAATGTTAATAGCTATAGAGACCGAATATAGAAATGAAACATTTGTTTATATTTTTTTTTATAAATAACTGACACACTACTCTTTTCCCTTCCTCTCAACCTCCTATTCTCACTGGTCTTCCTATTTTGTGAACTAGAAATTACTCACAACACATTCTTCAGTCTCCTGTTGAAGCCGTTACATTAAACACTTTGAAAACTGACTGCACAACTTGCAAGCTCCAGAACTGTAAACTTTCGCACTATCTAAGTAGTTCTGATCACGTGAACAATTAGCAATACAGTAGAACACCTGCTCATTTCATGCTGTAATGAAGTCCACATGCTTTGTTAATAAAGCACTGCACACTTGACTTTAAAGAATCTCTCTCTCTCTCTCTCTCTCTCTCTCTCTCTCTCTCTCTCTCTCTCTCTCTCTCTCTCTCTCTCTCAGGTTTACTGAAGCAGTTATGCACATGTTTTTTCTGAAGCATCATTTCACAAGACATACTTTGCTGTGCACTTTGCTAGAGGAGTCTAAGAAACTTGATGATCTTTGCTGAAACACACACACACACACACACACACACACACACACACACACACACACACACACACACACTACATGCCATTAAGGTACTTTTGCCATTAATTCTAGACACAGGGATCTTATAAACCTCACACACACACTCACACACACACACACAAACAGGCACACTTAACACACTTAAAGGTATCCAGTTGTTCCATGATCACAGACATTTGCCTCCTAGGTCATTAGGGCATGAAATTGTGGTAAATCTTTGGTTGTCTATTCGTCACCAAAGCCCAGAGTGAATTCAAAAGTTTTTAGTCTTATATTTTGAGTAATTCATGCGTTGTAACGTGATTAGAGTTGAGAGCTTTAATCTTCTCTTCATATCTGAGAAGAGAGGCTTTAGGTTTTCAGTACTGTGAACGAAATGAGAACTAGAGCAGTGTCTGTTATAAATAAACATTAATTTGTCAACCTAGACAGTTTCAGGAAAAATATGAATTATTGCTCTTATCAAGGGACGTAAGCTGAAGTACAGATGTCTTCATATATATATACACTGTGTAGTTGTAATACTGGAAAGATTGTAGATAGAAAAGACTTAAAATAAAGGACTCCTTGGAGTCAGCATTGCAGTGCCTCGAGGGGGGAGTGCCCTCAGCAGGAGGTATAACCAATCGGTTACTTTTGAAGTCGACTCAAAGGGATGTTTTCTAAGCTGACAACTGATTGCTGAGATGGGAAAAGTCTTACATGCTCCCCTTGTGGTATCCTAGATGTATTCCCGTTTTCTGTGTCACCATAAGGGGTGTTACAACTTTTCAAATATCAAAGAAAACGGATATGTACAGAAAACCTAATTATGGTTTGGTTAGGTTACTACTGAGACAAGCCTTAGCTTTTGTTTACTCTAGCAGCTGTGATTTTGAACATAAATTCTTGCTTACATATAGTGTCTTGTGATCTAATGTAGTGAGCCAGTAGATTTTTCTGCCAAATTTTGTATCAATGATGTGTAATGGCTAAAAAAACTGGTTCATTTACTCTATGTTAACAAGTAAGAAAATCTCTGATTTTCATACATCCAGATATTCTGTTTGAAGTTTTCTTTAAGATATCATGCTGGATTTTCTTTAACGTCTTGTTACAGAATCTGAGTTTTGTATTTATCGCGCAGAAAACGAGAAACCATCAAGCAAAAGATATTTTGTTATGATATATGTATTTTCGAATGTGTTAATCACCTTACAGTTGGCTTTGTAGCTGACAGAATACTTTTCTCAGAGATGTGTATAAATTTACTTGCAAACATTTGTGGATAGGGTTATTTGATCTGCCTTCAGAGATATTTATATATAAAATTGACTTTTTCATTATTGATATTTGAATAAAATTGCTTAGTATAGTTCGATGGAAACATTCTCTATATGCATGACTTAAAAGTCTTCAATTATTTTTTCAAAAGTTCTCATATTAGGGAATTTTTTTTTGAACTGTCACATTTTGCTTGTAAGTTAATTATCAGATTCCATTGTTTAAAATACAGTTTCCTGGCCTGATAACGTAAATTTCGTGATGTTATATGGAACTTTCTAACTTGTAAAGCATCATTTACCAAGATTAGAGAACTTATTTCCTTTGGCAGAATGTGTCATTTTTGCTGATTTTAAAGTTGATTGACTGGTTTTTTATGGCATTTTACATGATAATGTTTTTCACAAGATTCTTAGGTACTGAATATCGTATCTCACCAGATGTCTTGAAAATCTAAAATAAGTCTCCTAAAAATCTAAAGTTAGTCTATCAGAATATCTGCAAAGTTAAAAGTTATCCTCTAAGCCAAGTGGATGACAATACTTTTAATTATATTTCGGGCACATGCAGTAACTTCAAAAGGGGGTACCAGCTTGGGGCTTAAACACCTTTCTTGTCTTAGGCTGACATTTCATCCGTGTACCTGAAATAAAGAAGGGATAAATACCACAACAGTCGATTTTAGAAGTCTGTGTGCGAAACCTTTCAAATTCATAACATCGCAGGTAATTAGATAATAAGGGGAGTGTTCATCCTGGAGGAATAATGATGTAAGCCTTTGGCCTAAATTTGACAGAAACTAAGCTATTTGACGAATCTTTTAAAAAAACCAGTGAACACAAAAGATGAATTTTAGAACAACGGGTATGAGGAGCCTGTCCCCAGTTTTAGGTTACCTTTCCAACGGAAGGCTTAACTGATATGAAAATATTCCACGAAAACCTTGGAAAGACTTGAATAAATTAGAGCCTATTGAGAGGCTAGTTACCATTTCCTTACGGAAATTACCGAAACCTTCAAAGTCAACTTTCGACACGTTTACGTCAGTGTATGATGGTTAATTGAACAGGTCTCATCTGAAGATCTGCAGACTGTGAAAGTGTTGTTAGAATGTCAACTTGATTCATTTCTAATATATATGATCTTCTGTGACTTGATTTAAGACACTGGTCATGATGTAGGCTACAATTTTTCCTGGTTTTTATATTGATTTGCAGTTTACCTTTCCATATATCAATGTAGAGATTTTCCAAGTTTTGATCTAAAATTTTATTATAAAGGTTGTTGTCAATATTTATATAGTAGTGTCATTCAGGAAGCCTGTGACAATGAGTAAGTAAGGATAAATATGTCTTTATTTTATTTTGGTGGTCTGTGTTATAATCAAATCCTCTGGTATTCGAAATGTTAGTTTATGATAGAAAAGTCCTTAAATATGATGAATAAACAATTGCAGTTTGGTGTCTAATAAAGTATTACTAAGAATAAGTTTGGTAGATGATAAGAGCTGTGCTTATTGTGTTCTTAGTTCATGATAGTCAATTTAGCTGTACAGGAAAGCTTGATGTTGTCTGGCTTGTGGTGACTGGAGTTATATCTCACTCGCATTTTCTTTTCAGTCTGTGTAAGGAATTCACCACAGTACTTGATAGTCTGGTTTTGGAATGAGGAAAAAGTTTTGTTTATGATAATGGAGTATGGAATACTGACAGAATTAGTTCAGGATAGTGTTGGTGGTCACTTAACTATCGTTTGTTTGTGACAGACTGGTACTTATTTGTTATTTGTTGACGATGAGGTTGGTATCTGAATGTCAGGTGGTACCAGTGGATGTGATACTCGGTAATTCGTTGGTGATAGTGGCTCTGGTATTCAGCATTTTATTGGTGGCAATGGAATTAGTTGTTGGTGACAGTGGCTTTGGTATTAAGAATTTAGTTGGTGGCATTGGAATTGATTTTTCGTGACAGTGGCTTTGGTATACAGTATTTTGTTGGTGGCAGTGGAATAAATTGTTGGTGACAGCGGCTTTGGTATTCAACATTTTGTTGGTGGCATTGGAATTGATTTTACGTGACAGTGGTTTTGGTATTCAGTATTTTGTTGGTGGCAGTGGAATTAATTGTTGGTGACAGTGGCTTTGGTATTCAACATTTTGTTTGTTGGTGACAGTGGCTTTGGTATTCAACATTTTGTTGGTGGCAGTGGAATTAATTGTTGGTGACAGTGGCTTTGGTATTCAGCATTTTGTTGGTGGCAGTGGAATTAATTGTTGCTAACAGCGGCTTTGGTATTTAGCATTTTGTTGGTGGCAGTGGAATTAATTATTGGTGACAGTAGCTTTGGTATTCAGCATTTTGTTGGTGGCAATGGAATTAGTTGTTGGTGACAGTGGCTTTGGTATCCAGCATTTCGTTGGTGGCGGTGGAATTGATTGTTGGTGACAGTGGCTTTGGTATTCAGCATTTTATTGGTGGCGGTGGAATTAATTGTTGGTGACAGTGGCCTTGGTACTCATCATTTTGTTGGTGGCAGTGGAATTGATTGTTGGTGACAGTGGCTTTGGTATTCAGCATTTCGTTGGTGGCAGTGAAATTGATTGTTGGTGACAGTGGCTTTGGTATTCAGCATTTTATTGGTGGCATTGTTGGTGACATTTTGTATTGGTGGCAGTGGAATTAATTGTTGTGACAGTGGCTTTGGTATTCAGCATTTTATTGGTGGCAATGGAATTAATTGTTGGTGACAGTGGCTTTGGTATTCAGCATTTTGTTGGTGACAGTGGAATTAATTGTTGGTGACAACGGCTTTGGTATTCAACATTTTATTTGTGGCAGTGGAATTAGTTGTTGGTGACAGTGGCTCTGTTATTCAGCATTTTGTTGGTGACAGTTGAATTAATTGCTGGTGACAGTGGCTTGGGTATTCAGCATTTTGTTGGTGACAGTGGAATTAATCGTTGGTGACGGCGGCTTTGGTATTCAGCATTTTGTTGGTGGCAGTGGAATTAATTGTTAGTGACAGTGGCTTTGGTATTCAGCATTTTGTTGGTGACATTGGAATTAATTGTTGGTGATAGTGGCTTTTGTATTCGGCTTTTTGTTGGTGACAATGCTGTCTGTCATTCAGAAATCACTTGGTGACGGTAGAGTTGATGCTCCAGGCCTTGCTCGTGATAATTTGAGTCTTTCTTGTTTAGTGCACGAAGGCAGCATCAGGTTTCGTTATCATTAGTATTATCTGAGTCCATGATATATAAAGCACAGAATATTTTTGCTGCTGTTTGAAACAAGTCCATGAGTCAAGAAAACAAATGGTTTTAGGTCAATATAGATTCAGGAAGTCTGGTAGTTTATGATAGTTTTGGTTTTAGAAATTCTGATAGTCTCTGATACTTAGGTGTTAACAAGTCTGTTAGTCCGTGATACTTTCACGTTCCACCGTCTGAGGTTTTGGGGAAATTTCTTTTAATATTTTGCATTCAGGAATATTTTTGTGTTGTGACACTTTTGCTTTTGGAATTTTTTTTTTTTTTGTATTGTTTGATGTTTATACTTTTAGAAATTCAGTTAATTTACGAAAGTTTGAAACAGTTTGATTTTTCATGTTATTGTCCTTTAGAAATACTGGGTTTTGAATTATTCTTGATATATATATATATATATATATATATATATATATATATATATATATATATATATATATATATATATATATATATATATATATATATATATATATATATATATATATATATATATATATATATATATATATATATATATATATATATATATATATATCGTACTTTCTTTTGTAATAGTTTTGGGTTTAGAAAGATTAATGTGATATTCTCCCTGAAGTAATTCTAATACTGTAGTATGTGATGAATTTACTTTCGTTTGGGTCTGTTAGTTTATGGTTTTTTGCCTTCGATAAATCTATTACCTGAATGATTACGCCTTCACAAAGTCTGTTAGCTTTGATACTGAGTCTTTCATGATGTCTGGGTTTTTAAGTTTTGTCTAAAACGACTATGTCTGTTATAATTTTTTGCTAAAAGTTCTGTTATCTTAGGATTTTGCTGGTTGTCTGTCAGTTAATAGTCTTGGTTTTTGCCCAGAATTTATCCTAGTTTGTATTTTTTGATATAGAAAGTCTGTTATTTGGGAATTTTGGTTATAAAGTCTGTTAACTCGAGATTGTTTGGCTAGATAGTATGTTATATTTTGGCTAAAAAATCTGTTAGTTATCGATTGCTTTGGGTTAGTAAGTCTGTTAGACATATCATTGACTGTTAAACCAGTTCATTTTTTTCCCTTAGAAAACTTGTTAATTTACCATTTTTTCTGATAAGAGGTCTCCTGGTTTGAAAGAGCTTTTGCCTTGAATGTCTACTGTATTAGTCTTGGAGTTCTTCTTAGGATTCATAAGTTACTGGTATCAAATATCTTACATCTCGTGAGTTTTATGCTCGGGAAGATTTTTCGTTAAAAGAATATCTGTCCGGGAGTGTTTTTTTTGTCTGCAAAATGTGTACGTTTGAAATAGGTTTTACCTTTAAAGTGTGCATCACTGGATGAAAATTTCACTTAAAAAAGGCAGTATATAGTTCTTGGGATTTTTTTTTTTTTTTTGCCTAGAAAGAGTGTCGGTTCGGTAGGGAGATTTAGAGAGTATCCTAAATGCTAACCAAGAAGATTAAACCTTCGAAACTTAGTTTTTCAGTAGTCTGGTGTTCGTATTTTGAAGGCAAGTCTTCAGGTATAATGTCTAAATTAAAAATAGGAAATTTTCCATGAACTTTTTCCTAACTAGTGCTTGTTTAAAAGGTGGTGGTCGTTATTCTCCAGAGTTGTCCTGGTGGTCAATAGAATTGCAGGTTTTGGATTTCTTGAAGCCCTGCTCTGTAGGTATTAAAACAATAATTATAATGTATAGCCTGATGCAAGTGAGCAATATGAAATTGTGATGTTCATGTTCAATGTTAAACAGCAATTTTCATTCGTCGGCAAAGTTTCGTCATATAGACCCTATTCTGATAAGCAAAACAAAAAGGAATGTTTATAGTCTTGTATTTGTTGAGAAATATGAAACTCAATATAAAACTATTTCTCAGTTTTTTTAATCCTATTCTTGTGATCAGCACGGAAGTTTTTTTCATATTCTTATAAAAATTGAAAGCTGAAAGATCTGAGAAAACCCCTTAACTTCAAGACACCTGTAGGAATGTCCAAATCAAGCGCTGGACGTTTCACTCTAATTACCTGACAATGGGATGAATTTTTGTAAGACGTATCACACAGAACCTAAACTGGCCTGGTGGTCCACGTGTACGGTGAAGGTTGACGTTAGTCCGACCTGCTGTCCTGCTGGGGGAGGAAGAACGGGGCAGGAGGATATTAGCTTTGCACGTCTCTGACCATTTACCTGACTCAATCACGTACATTGAATGGTGTCGAGCTGTAAGACAATTTATTAGGCATTTGGGTCACTTGTCTGCTTTTGGAGGGACTGTATGTGTCTTGGTTGTAATTAACTGTTATTGTAGCAACACAGCCTGGAGGATGACTTGTAATTTGAAATAAAGTTGGTTAGTTTTCGTTTTGTTTCCCTGTGAAGTTCCTGAAACTCTCTTGTTAGGAAAGACAGCTGGGGATGTCAATAGTTATTCCATAATTTGCGGGTAATTGAACAGGTAATTGAATTTAAAGTTACAAAAATTTAAGTATAACCAACTAAATAAATATTTTGGTTCATGATAACAGGGTAAGCCTAAAAGTGCGTTTGAAATAATCTAAAATGAAGCCAATATTTTTTATATAAATATCTCTGGAAGTGATAAAATACCCATATCGATTAGTATTTACAAGTAAATTATCCTCTATAGCTCTAGGTCAAGAATTCTGTCAGGTACAAAGTCAACTATAAGATGGCTCTTACGTTCGAGATACATTTATCCTGAGTGTCTTTGCCTATTGTTCCTCGGTTTTCTATGAGGGATGAACAAAAGACCCATTTTCTAATAAGACGTGAAGGAAACTCTCACGGTAGAAATCTCAACGAAAACAGAAAGTAGAATGTCACAATGTATGCTTACAACCCGTAGATTTTATTACATGTTCTTCATAGAGGAACTGGACTTTGGACGATTTTGGCCCTTATGCTTCAATACGAAATTCTGGCTGTGAAAGTCTACGGGATCTTCACGTCATTTTTCACTAGACCCTACACGTAAAGCCAGCATTTGCCAAAATACGAAATCACACCCAATAAGAGTGAACATAGGCCAAGGCTTGTCACAGTAGTAACCTTGCCTCACCCTCTTGAGACTTTCTGTACATACCAGTTTTCTTAGACATATGAAAGGGTCTAACATTCCTCAATAGTGACATAGAAAACGGGAATACATTGAGGATGCGACAAAGTGAGTATGTAAGGCTTTTCCCATTTCAGCAATCAACTGTCAGCTTAGAAAACAGCCCTTTGGGTCGACTTCAAAGGTAACCGACTGGTTTTACCTCCTGCTGAGGGCGCTCCCTCCTTAGGGGCATTGCAATGCTGGCTCCGAGGGATAAAAAAAAAATTCAATTTTTTTATTTACGAGCAACCTAACCTACTTAGAAATCATTCTTTGGATTTTAATAAAAGAGCGTCCGGTTATTACAAGTTTTTATTTCCTCATGTTGTACATTGTTTATACAGGATTTATTATCCTGCACATTTATACATGAATACAAGAGTTCAGTCTTCACTTATAGCCATACACTGAACTTTCCTAAATAACGTCACAATTCAGGACGTAACATTTAAGTCACCTAGAACTTACGAATATACAAAATGATCCATTATTTACAAAAAAAGATAAGCTTAAACTTCCCAACAAAAGAAAACTTGGGCCCTACGATGAGACACAAGCATACTTTTATACACATTTGTGCCCTTCCATTTAAGGCCAAAATCTACTCAGGTTCTTAAGTTTAAGCTCGACTTTATAACTAACAGACCATTTTCTATCTACATTCATAAGTTCTCGTTGGGCTCCTAGGGTGAACTCAAAAGTTGACACATCGTTTCAACCTTTTGATAAATCCAGATTATAATAGTAAGTTCCCTGTAATTTTAGGGTGGCCTCTTTTGCAACTCTTCCAACGGGACCATACTTTACCCCCATACGTAGATCAGTACCCCTCAAATTTTTTTGTATCGTTACCCCCGGCAGTGGTGTGACAGATCACCATAACCCATTCCTCTCCAGTTATGTGAAGTTATAAAGAAAAGAAAATTTATGGGAATGCTTAATTTCTAATTTTACTTCTACTCGAGTCTTAAGAAATAAAGAATTTAGATCTTAAACATTATTCCTGACAAAACATTAAAATGGGAGAAAACTAATGTTGGGGGTATAACTTGCATAATGATGATAAAATTAATCTATTTACTTCTGTACTAATATTATTATAAATTAACTGAATTTTACTCCAAAGAACTATTACTTTTAGGAAGTGCCTCGTTATTCCCCCAGAAACTGCTTCATTATCCCCACGGGGGTAATTACCCCCCGTTTGAGAACCACCGTTTTAGATGGTCTTTCAAGGGCTTCCCACACGCTTTAGCTAGCACTAAAGATTAACCTATGCCTTCGTCGGGCTCTCTCTAAAGAATTCTATTTTTAGCCATTTTTTTTTTGCTCTCATGTAAGCTAGAATTTAAGGATAACTTTAAGAAGCTAATCGACCCTTTCATTGGAGGCCTTTGTCATTTTAAAAACACTTTACATGCCCCTTTTTACCAGTCATCCGAGACTTCAATACAGCTTGTGTATTATCTTATGTCTTTGAACCTGCCATTATATTCTCCGTTTCTTATTATTGTTCCTCGATTGAATTTCTCAGACTTGCAACTCTCCATGGCCACGAGAGAGAGAGAGAGAGAGAGAGAGAGAGAGAGAGAGTAGTAAAATTTCTATGTAAAATTTAGATGTATATAGAGAGAGAGAGAGAGAGAGAGAGAGAATCAATGTTTTATCACAATACAATAAAACACTTATGTGAAATAAAATATTAGGTTACATAGAGAGAGAGTTAACAAAGAAAAGGTAATTAACATGGTAATGTCAAACCTTGGAGAGGAATGCAGATTGTGAAATACTAAAAATGAAAAAGTGAAAATTATTTCCATACATGAAAACCAATTACTTCACAAATGCCTTCATTGTTAATTCTGATCCGAGACCAAGTTCTGTATTCAGTATGAAATGGTAATTAAAAGAACACGCCAGACTTTCCATCGAGACTCAAAACAAGACTTTTTGTCAGTCTGAGACTTTTTAAATGTATTTCCAATGTTGTCCTTCCCTTTAATGATGGCTTTTGTAGACAGAATGAAAAGACATCTTTTCCCGTAGGCCGCAGCATACAAGGAGCATCTTCAGTTGATCATTTTTTGCATAAAATGTTCACCAAGTTGACATGTTCTAAGCTAGGTTACCAAAGACACGGGTAAGATGCCTTTCGGCAACCCACTCGGGGAACTAAATATGGGTGCTGCATAGTACCTAACGTAGCTAAAGGATTTTTGGATACCTGTAGAGAGGTGTTTCCGACACGTAATTAACGACAGATGAGCGTTTGTTACGAAGATGACATGTTCTGAACTAAATTACCCAAGACGCAAGTAAGATGCCTAGAGTTACCAACTGTGGGAACTACGTACGGGTAGTGCAAAATACACAAACATAGCTAAAGATTTAAGAACATCTTTGGAAAGGGGTTTCAATGTATAATTAAGAACAGGTGAGAGTTTGTAGCAGACAAAATCTGAAGGGAGTGCAAGAAAAAAGACGGAGTAGGTTCAACGAGAGAGACTTAAGTCTGTTGCAAAGAAAGAGGCAAAATCCAAATGTTGGAGTGATTTTGAAAGTATCATGGAAACAAATCTTGGGTACGAAAAGATCAAGGTTACTCATTTCCAGAGAGTAAATATATGTTGCAGTGACCAGGCAAGTAAAACAAACCTGAATAGAAGTAAAGGTTATTCTTAAACTTAGCAGAACCAAGAATGAAAGAGCAATTTCAGTAAAGTAGAGGACTCAAATCGCAGACGAAAGAAAACAATAAATTAAACTTCTTCACCTCTACTGAGGAGAATGGAAGCAAGATCAAACACTCCATTTCAAAGAGCAATATTCCAGACCTGATAAGATGTTCAAGTCACAGGCAGCAGGACCACATTAAGTGATGGTCAAAATACCATCTACAAGAATTAAAGCAGTTCCCTTACAAACCTACGATTTAGGAACATCCAGGGGACATAATACCCTAATACTGTACTAGTCTCCTTGCATTTCAATACATTATCTATTTGTTAATTTCTTATTATTTTTTTAAATAAGTGAGTGGGATCTATTCTTTCTGTATTTCCCTATACCTCCTTTTACTTCTTCCTAATTCTTTGGTGCAACCATGGTCACTGCACGTCCATTAACTTGACCGGCAGCTCATCATCAGCCACTTCTTGCCAAAAAGAGTAGTGACAGACAGAGATTCTGCCTTTCACTGTACAAGCCCAGTCAGCTCTAGAACGGTGTAGAGCCTATTGCTTTCGTATGAATCTTACAAACTCTGCGTAGCTTTGTCCAGAGCTGTATGCGAGCAATTCTTACGTAAGCTTTGGGGGGTCAGAACAGAGATCCCAAAACACTGGTTAAAATGCATGGAAGATGGGACCACTGAAAAATGCTTGGAAAAGCAACAGCAACATGATAGGTGATGCAACAGGTGAAAAATATGGGTGAAGACAGAAAATTAAGAAAGTTGAACAAAATGCAGGAGGTTCCTCTAGTTACATTAATATTTTTGTCCAGAGTTTGTACACATGAAATGTACTTTGGCACAGATTTGACTTCAGATTGAGAATCATGAGAAATAGACTCAAGGCAAGGAAATTTTCTCTGCCCAGATTATGATGTCAACGACAACGAACTCAGATTGGATTATACCATGAAGAAATGGGTTAATTCATATGTCAGCGCACAAGGTATGCCATACCTGAGCAATCGAAATATGCTACTTACAAAATCTCCTGAAATCTCAGGCATATTACAACCACGAAAGGAGGCAACTGGGTGAATACATTAAACAAGTAATCTTACAGAGAATACTTATTAGAAACCACATATCAATGAAAAGGCTGACAATGTTTAATACTTTAGACGAAAACATCCGCCAAAAAGATGAAAATTATTCAAAAATGATCACCAAAAGTTAAGAGAAATAACGGATTTACAAAACTAAATGATTTACCTGCTACGACCACATGCTTATCTTCTTTTTTACTATTGATTCAGAACTTTGGTCTCTCTAGATTGCCAATAATAGCTTTCATGAAGCAACTGGTTTGCTTTGTATGAATACCTTAGAGAGAGAGAGAGAGAGAGAGAGAGAGAGAGAGAGAGAGATGGGTTAAAAACACACACACACGGGTATTTATTTAAAAAAATCAAATGTAAACACAAGCAAAAAAATTCAGATGAACTTGACACATACCACAAACTCTCTCGTATTAAAAAAAAAAAAAAAAACTCGTTCTTTTCAAACATGCTCAGAAATTACAAATAAACGTGACTCAAATGTAGCAATTACACAGTAGTAAACGAACTCACACTGGATAGAGAGAGTAAATAATAATTATAAACAAGTACACATCTATTAGTTGTATTATATATTTTGGTTATTGATGCCCTCTACCTTGGGCCATTGAAAACCTCCAATAACTTTACAACAAGAAAGGAAGCCCACCAAAGACCTCAGTTAATGAAAATTATTTGAGCAGCTTTCAGAAGGGAACATTCCCTTCCCTCTTTTGGTATCCGAAAGGGGTAAGGGAAATGCTTCCCCTTCATGAACCTAACAAATTACCGTAATTCACATCACCCACAGTGTTTGGTGGGCTTCCTTTTTTGTTTCACTAAAACAAAACCACCCCAATGAAGTATTAGGCATGATGTTTCTCTAAGTTAATTTTCGTATGGCCTCAACATTTTTTTTATTTGCACTTCAATAGATATATTCACTTTTCCATTTTAAACATCGCTCAAACTCCTACGCGTCCTTCCTCCAAAGATGTCCTCAGCAGGAGGAGTAAAATGAAGCTCAACTTGACAAGATCATCAGAGCAGTAACACCACCCTCCAAGTAAATTAGGCCACACACGCACTCACCACATAGTACTGAGATTCTCCAGTTAGCTCCTCATGCACCCAATCACAACTTAAAAACAGACTGGAGAGTCATAAGCAGTCTTCACTGGGATATATAAGTCAGGCATAAAAGCTACGCTCCACGATAGTCTGTTGTAGAGATGAGGCTTAATCGCTGACTTGGGGTTGCAGAGAGACAGCGGCTCCCAGGATAACAGTGTACTATAGAAACAGATCATATATAAGTCTAACAATCCACATATTTTCAAGAAATGACAATGCATCTGGGAAAAATACTCTTTTGTCAGAGAAACCTTACGAAACCACCTTGGGTATGATACTGGCACTAGATAGAAAATTGTAACGTCTATTCAAAAAAATATAGTTAACCTTTCAATGCTGCAGGAATTGACTGATCGATTGTAAGTTTCCCTTTTGATTTATCAAATCTGAACGACAAACAAAAGTTCAACACATATGAGGTACGATGCAAAATCTGTACGGCATTCCGAACGACATAAGGTTATCGTGTCCCTGATATATATGCCAAGCACAATTCAAAACCTAGACCGATGTCAGGAAATGCATACTTTGTACTTGATAATAACCATGTACAAACTTTCATCAGTCGCTGAAACGAACCCATACCTCATATTTCACTTCTATACGTCTAGTTTTAATTCTTCATTGTCATTCTTAATGCCTAACTACAATATTTATCTTAGTTGTTTTACTAACATATTTTAGCAAACTTGGGTAAAAGCTGTTACGGCAGTTCCAAAAAAGACCAAGGATTCACTCTCTTCAATGAGAGGTATGAAACAGTGCGGGGCAAAGAATGTGAACAGCAGAAGAGATGGAAAAGGCTAGGAAAAAGATACAAAATACCTGGATGGGCTGAAGGGAGACAGCAAAGAATGTTATTCAGGTTTAAAGTGCTACAGCCAAGAGACACTACCATACTAAGAGCTGAAAGACCTAAGCTGAAGATATCAAGTGGCTGACAGCCTGTACAGCCTATACAGAACTGATAACTGTAGTGCTATTGCTAAAAAATATAAGGGAAAAATGTCCACCTTAGAAAACGAACTAGGTATATGTCAACAGGAATAAAGGAGTGACTGGAAGCCTGTCTTGAACCTCGCCATATTTATAATTACGTTACTTGTGATATGTCTCTGCTGATTCAGTACTGCAAATCATACGTTTTCAAAGACCAAATTCAACTTGAAAAAACCCCTCTGTACATTATCTACAGCCATACTTATTAAAATTACGTTACCTCTGGTTCCACAAGTGTGATATATCTCTGCTGGTTTAATACTGCAGATGGTAAGTTTTCAAAAGCCAGATTCAACTTGAAAAACCGGTGAGTACAATTTCTATAGAGTACCCCAGACTAATTATCATGTATAACGTTTCACAAGCTAGATATAATTTAAAGCAAAATCTATTATTCCCATTCATAATGTCACATAATTATCTGGCTAGCACCTACCTAAGTTGTAATACAGTACTTACAAAGCAATCACGTATGTACTGTACCTCCAAAAGCATCATAAAATATCCAGTGAATGGGCCATCTATATGTAATATTTACCTAAAGTGCAAAATTTCTCAGTGTACAGGAGTGAGTTACTATCATAACTCATTGCCGAATACTGCCTCTATTTCTGTTGTCCATAATCTTGTCAGTTGATCAAGTTACTCTAAGTACTCCTTCCCACACGTTTGTGATCATCGGAGACCTAAGAAGTGCCATCAAAGCATATTTCTATAGCGAAATAATTGAGCCAAACAATATGGTGACAGTTTAAAAGGAAAACAATGGCAAGAATGAATGATAATAATCTCGAAGCAGTTTAGTCAGACGTTGAATCCTGTCTAGCAGAAAGCCTGCGTGAAGAATTTGCTTCCTTTTTTCTTCTACTTTTTTTCTTCTACTTCTTCCTCCTACTCTTATTCTTCTCCAGTTTTGTCCATTTCTAAGTGGGTTCGCTGTTTCCTGTCAGCCGTCTCCTCGCTTCTCTGTTAGACGCGTCCTGACTTCTTAGACCTTTCTCCTGCATGTCTTTTGCTGTTTTGTCATTCTATCTGAACTTTGGCTATCCTCTTTTTCTCTTTCCCTCCACCTCTATGCTCATAACCCTTTTACAAGTAGAACTTACTTCTACATGCATAAAATCCCCAGGGGACATCACAGCCCACGTCTAGGCCCCTAGGGGACTAATAACTTGATAACCTTTCAACACTGGCCATTAGAGAAGTTTCCATTCTCAAATCTTATGATGCACAGCTGGAAGCTTCCAGCTCTCTGCCATGTGGACTGTGGTCAGTTCCCTCCACTACTGAAAAAAGAAATAACTTAGTATTTCCATTTCTCATTTTCACTATCAAGCAAACAACCTCAAGTAGCTGCCTGAGTAGTTTTCACAATGATGATAATTTTCATAATCCTATTTATTAATTAGCTATTAATCATGCTGATCTTCGAGGAATATACAATGGTTAAATCTCCATAACACGTATAAAACTATATATGAAACTTACTGTCGGAGCTTTAACACGTTTTTCATGTTCCCAGAATCAGTGGCTTCAGGTCGTCTCATCTCGTAAGAGTCAAGGATTCCACACGACTTCCTGCAAGTAAAATATTCAAAACTCTTAAAAACATAGAATACAACTTCAAAGATTAAACGTAACAAAAATCAATATATCCTACCAATTTATTTTTATCTCTGTCATGTCAGAAAATCTGGATGCCTCATCAACAGATATTGTAGGTTTTTGTGTGGTTATGATCTAATATCCTTCCCTCTGTTGTTTTAAAGCCAAATACTCGCAATTTATTGTGGTCTGTTTCAATAATCAAAACGAGACAACCACAGGTCAGAATTATTAGTGAAAAACTGCTGAATGTGATGAATCAGAGAATCATACTGGGATGAATTTTGGATGGCTCACCAGCGAGTCATGGGAGAGCAAAGGGTTAAACTATACTATGTAATAATAATGTACAGTAGTCCTCAGCTTGTCAGAGCCTCTAGGATTCTGGCCTGATAATGTGACAAATTTACCAAGTAATGAAAACCCCCAGAGTTACGCCTATACTTTAACATTTGAACCACCCCACAGCCAAGGATCATTCCACAGAATTTCTAGCCCCAGCTAACCTGTACTTTGATTTACAGTTATCACTATAATGCATCAAACTCAAAAGGTAGCCTAACAAAGGAACATGATGATAATGTAGTTGATATGGAAAGAATCTCGTAGGTAATCTGAATAAATGAATAATGAGAGAGAGAGGAGTGAAAAGTTCAGTCAGTCACTGCCCTCTAATAAATAGACAATTAAATGAGAGAGAGAGAGAGAGAGAAGCTAAAGTATACCTTAGTTTAACCAGACCACTGAGTTGATTAACAGCTTTCCTAGGGCTGGCCCGAAGGATTAGACTTATTTTACGTGGCTAAGAACCAATTGGTTACTAGCAACAGGACCTACAACTTATTGTGGAATCCGAACACATTATACCGAGAAATGAATTTCTATCACCAGAAATAAACTCCTCTAATTCTTTATTAGCCGGCCGGAGACTCGAACTCGGGCCTAGCAGAGTGGTAGCCGAGAACTCTACCGACTCTTCCAACGAGGAACTAAGAGAGAGAGAGAGAGAGAGAGAGAGAGAGAGAGAGAGAATCAAAGAGAGAATCAATCCCTGCCCTCTCCAAAATAAGTAATTAAAAAGAGAGGAGAGAGAGAGAGAGAGAGAGAGAGAGAGAGAGAGAGAGAGAGAGAAGCCGCGTGAATAAGGAAGTAACAAAAAATATTTTTATTAAAAGATTCATCTTGACACTATAGAAATGTTTCAAGACTGTAACTTTCTGTTCACTGCAAGGATATATAAGTCCCATCGTCAAAACACAAGTTTGGCCTAATACGCATCCATTCTAGAATAAACTGATCATGAGCTGAAGTAAGTGAATGACTAAACAGTAACCTTTTCAGTTAACCTGTGTTGATAATTAATTAGTCACTAAATGATCACCTCAATGGCCTAAAATCAGTTTTATGAAAAGATATCATTATTACCATGTGCCTAAGAATTGCTTTGCGCTTCATCAGCTGAAATGCACTTAATTGAAAATCGAGATTAAAAAGGATACATCAGCTGTCAATGCTGATATTCTCATGCGAATGAGGAAATCTATACACAATCAAAAAACAGGAGTAAAATAGAGGAATTTATAAAACCTTACAAAGGGGGGTATAGGATAAAAGAGACAGAGAGCATTTCAGGAAGCTAATTAATCAGGATGAATGGCCGTCATAAAAAATATGCTATTAGCGTAATCTGGCAGAGAGTGTCAAAGGATGTTCAGAATTGGGTAAGCCAATTATATCTGTTCCTGTTCGTATAAACAACGGTTCAAGGGCGGTTCCTGACCATATAGACAACGGTTCAAGGACGGTTCCTGACCGTATAGACAACGGTTCAAGGACGGTTCCTGACCGTATAGACAACGGTTCAAGGACGGTTCCTGACCGTATAGACAACGGTTCAAGGACGGTTCCTGACTGTATAGACAACGGTTCAAGGACGGTTCCTGACCGTATAGACAACGGTTCAAGGGCGGTTCCTGACCGGATAGACAACGGTTCAAGGACGGTTCCTGACCGTATAGACAACGGTTCAAGGACGGTTCCTGACCGTATAGACAACGGTTCAAGGACGGTTCTTGGCTGTATAGATAACGGTTCAAGGACGGTTCCTGACTGTATAAACAACGGTTCCTGGACGGTTCCTGACTGTATAGATAACGGTTCAAGGACAGTTCCTGACTGTATAAACAACAGTTCAAGGACGGTTCCTGACTGTATAGACAACGGTTCAAGGACGGTTCCTGACCGTATAAACAACAGTTCAAGGATGGTTCCTGACTGTATAGGCAACGGTTCAAGGACGGTTCCTGA
>NC_089789.1:12261614-12269114 GCF_040412425.1 Macrobrachium rosenbergii | reverse complement strand
CCCGACCTCACTCATTCTCTCAAAGCAATTAAATGGACTATTTAAAGAAACACAATAGTCTCTACAAAAATAGGTTTATTATTCAAATAACCCAACAAGAAATGAATAAAACAAAGCAAGATTAAAATGCATCATAAATGAATTATCGAGTCAGATAACTAAACTCTAAACTGCAAACACTTCTGATTAAAGAAGTCTCATTATGGCTAATAGCCTGAAAATCCCCAAAATCACACATTCTCCACAAATCAATGAAAAAAGTCATGTCAAAAAAAAAAAAAAACAGTCTACCACATAAAGAGATTGACATTGCAAATGACTTGCATGTCCTTTTCTCAAACTCCCAAGTCCACAGACATCTGTCAGAAAGAATTAAACATGATAGAAAACTCCCAAAAATATATGAAATGCAAAACACAATAATGGAAAGTGTAAAATGCATAGCCAAGATATAGCAAACGTAACATAACAAAATAATAATATAAAAGAGGTATATGAATATTCTATTAAATCCCACACCAGTTCAAAAGTTCATAATGATTAGAAAATCATGGTAAAAATCACAAGTTCAATTTTCTCCCATAAAAACAGAGATTTGAAACTCTACCTTATCTGCCGATTTTCAAAGCCTGGATCTCTCTCAAAGCTATGGCTGGACAACTGCAGTTCTATCACGTTAATGAACGATCAAACTCTTTTAGGGCAGATTTTGGCATAATCTAGATCAAATTAACGTACTCACGAATATCATAACACTTCGGAGATCACCTCGCCAATATTGCTGAGGAATCAAACTATTTGCTGAATACAAAGATTTTACCTCGAGTCTCGCCCTAAGTTCCATCTGACTTCAAAAATTCTTTCATCACACCTTAAAGCATTGAAGCTATGAAATGCATATATGTCCTTTCCCTTTAAATAGAGCTGGCCACCCATAAGAGCGTCTCGCTCTCTCATAATGGCAAACTAAAACAAAGCATATGTATAAAACATAACAAAATAGAGCTATGCTCAATTAGCAATGTCTACTACTGCAGCTTTGAGGACTGCTCTCATGACGCACTTCCAAAGTCACTGGGGTTGTGTTCTTAGAGCCTTTACATGTAATCTTACAAACCGCGAATAAGCTTTACTACTCCCACAACAAGAATTATCAGTAAAATGGCTATTAAGACAATTAAAATTGTCGGCATAATATATTCCTGATACTGGAACATCACGGAATCGTCGATGTCTTCCAACGGTGGAACCGTCATTGGCACCTTGGTTGTAGGTACCGCCACTGCAAATGCTCGTTATGCGTATGACGCATAATTATCTTCTCGGAACTGTTGAATACAGCACGGCTAAACGAGAAAGTCCGCAGAGACAGGATTCTGCAGGATGAATCGAACAGCTTGGATCCTCGAAGAACGAATGATGTCGACTTGTTGCTCTGGCACATCATTGTAACTGCATACTCCTTGCAAAACGGCAGGAAGCGTTCTGGTGGACTCAATGTGGTAATCTCGCAGGAACTGTCTAAAGTCACATTCGGTCGGAGTCTGTCTATGAACTAATAATTCACAACCACCCACAGACACAACTCGCAACTGGAAAATACTACTGTCACACACACGCTTCTCTCTAACTAAAGTACAACTTGTCTTATAATCAACTCCCGAACCTTGATATTGATCTCCCAAAATGAACATGGTCTCTAATCTATCCCATGTCACTACTAAGTCTCCAAAAAGCACTCGAAAAGGTCTAATAACAAAAGGTTTCATGTTACTGAACCAAACAAAACTACTAATGCAAAAGTCAAACACTGACAATGTGAACTAATTCCAAGTATCTCAGAATAATCACAGTCAACTCACTATTAAGCACAACAACTCTACGGAACTCATTCATAAAAAAAATTCTATCCAACAGAAAAAAAAAAAACACTCGAGAATCCTATCCAAACACTAAAAGGTATCATATCTCGTAAAAGACATGAAAGTTCTACTCCGGTTAGCAAATATTTTGCTAACTCTCAACAAAATAGCAATTGACGTAATGGCAATCGCTCCCATGATCTTAACAATTACAATTACTCACAATACAGCTCCCACCATTAAAAAAAAAAGAAACTGAAAAAAAAAAAAATCCAAATACTCAAATACGATCTCCCAACCCGAAAAAATAAATCAGACTTGTTCGGTCCGATATACTAAGTACCTCCCCCCCAAAAAAAATCCTAAACAACACACATATTGCGTCAGATGACAAAACACATCATAACACAATAACACCATAACACACTAACACACAGGTCAAATCTCGTATGAAATTAGCCCATGTCTCAATTCCTAAAATCATTCGAAAACAAATGATTAAGAACTTCAACATCCAAAATGAACAAGAGACAAAAAAAAAAAAAAATAAATAAAATATATATATAAACATCAACCCGTTTATCCCTCTAACTATATACAAACGTTCCATTACATGACTATATACAAATGTTCCATTACATCCCAACTTTCTTTAACTTTGAAATATGAGTTAATTTCGTCACTCCGGTATTTACATCTTTAACTACAAATCTATTCCCTCTTTTGATCTCTACAATCTCAAAGGTCCGTGGGAACTTCGGACTTAATTTATAATTCAGATCATTCCGAACATTCACTTTAACAAACACTCTATCACCCATTGAAAAAGCTACTCCCCTCGATTTCGCGTTACTTTTCTCTACCATTGCGCGCAAACTAAGTTCAAGTTCTTTACTGATACGTGCAAATCTTTCTCTCGCTGTTTTTATCAATGAAGTGACCGTAACATCACCCTGAACTCGCTCTGGTAACAAATCAAAAGGTCCTTTCAACTTGTACCCATACAAAGCTTCTGCTGGAGATATCTTAATTGTGTCATTCATCATAGTATTGATACTATATCGCACTTCATCCAAAGATCTGTCCCAATGTGTATCGGAACCACCAACCGTCATGCGCAAAGCTTCGATTACTTTCCGATTCGCCCTCTCACATAACCCATTCGCTTCAGGTCTATACGGGATTATAGATACTTTCTTTATCCCCAACAAATTAGCAAGACCGTCTAAAGTCTTATTAATAAACTCCCTACCATTGTCTGTGATCAGACATTCAGGAACACCATATCGACAAATTATCCCCTTAAAAGAACGCTATAGCAACTTCTTCCTCAGCTGATTTGTACTTCAGTGGGAAAATCTCGACAAAGCGAGTCAACTCATCAACAACTACTAATAAATGTCTATAACCATAAGCGGACTCTGAGAAGTTACCCAGAATATCCATATGCACTCTCTGAAACGGCCTATGTGGTATGGGATATGAACCCAAACGACGACACTGTCGTCGCTGGCTTATTCGCATTGCAAATAGCGCACTTCTTCACAAAGGCTTCTACTGCGGAAAACATATTTTCCAAAAGAACTTTGACCTGACGTTTTCATACGTCTTGTCCACACCCAAATGAGAACCAAATTTACAATGTACAATGTCTAGAACTTGTGGTACTAGACTCTCTGGCACGATGATTTGTGTAATCTCACCCATGCTTCAGTACTTCATAAGTTATACTTAACTTTTCTCACCAATAAATTATTCTCCAACTCTAGACCAGAAAAAGGCAACTTATACCCTTTCTTCGGTGAAACTCCCCTAAGAAATGCCTTAGCATCTGACAACAATTTATCTTCATCTTGCTTTTGTTCCAGCAAGCCGATGTCCCAAGTGACATTTTCACCCGTAATATAACACACTGCGTTACTCTCACTATCACGAATAACAATCTCTCCTGAGACTGCCGACTCACTATTTCTCCCGAAGTATGCACTGTAGAAAACGTGTATGTCCTCTACATGCGATCTCTCAGAACTACTAATATCAGAGACATTAGACACCAAATATTTACTCTCTTCTCCCACACAGGATTCGGTGTGTATTTCCTCATCCTCGACCGGAAAATATCTGCTCAATGCATCTGCAACTACATTATGCTTACCTTCAATGTATTTGAGGTTTGCATCAAAATCTCTCAATGTTAGGAACCAACGTGCTCTCTTGGGCGACAAATTTGGCTTATTAAAAGCTCTAACAACGGTTGATGATCTGTAAAAATCTCAACTTTATTTCCCAACAACAACATCTTAAAATGAACAAGGCTAGAGACGACTGCGAAAGCCTCCTTGTCCACAACTGACATCAGCCTTTCGTTACTACCACGCGTTTTGAACTTTCTGCTATAAAAAGCAATTGGGTGTAATTTCCCCTCAAATTTCTGCATCAAACACGCACCTATACCTTCCCTGACTCGCGTCAGTCACTAAGGTGAACGGTTGACTAAAATCTGAAACTTCAAAACTGGTGGGTTCACCAAAGCGTTCTTAAGCTTCTCAAAAGCTAATTGTTGACTATCACCCCAAACAAACTTAACGTCTTCTCGTAACAAATCTGTCAATGGAGACGCTATTGTAGAAAAATTCCGCACAAAACGGCGAAAGAAACCCGACATACCTAGGAACGAAACGAATCTGTTTCCTGGTTTTGGGAACTGGAAAATTCACAATGGCTTTAACTTTCTCATCATTCACTCTAACTCCTCTTTAGAGATAACATGTCCTAAATAGACAATTTTTCTTCAGAAACTTACATTTGGCCAATTTGACCTTTAATCCAGCGAATTAATCGCTTGAGGACTTCTTTTAACACCTTTAGATGTTCTTCAATTGTATCTGTGCATATGAGAATGTCATCCATGTACACAAACACCGACTTTCCTAACAAGCCATGAAGTACTGTGTTAACCAGTCTAGTAAATGTTATTGGGGACCCTTGTAATCCAAAAGGCATCCTATTAAACTTGTAATGTCCCTTTGGTACCGAAAATGCTGTATATTTACGGCTACTCTCACAAAGGGGGAACCTGTAAAAACCCTTGCATAAGATCTATAGATGAATATATATTCTTGCCACCGATCTCAACAAACAAAACAGGCAAACTAGCTACCGGATATCTATCTGGGCATGTTTTTTCATTCAATTTACGAAAATCTACACAAACTCTGATACTACCGTCTTTCTTAGGAACTGCAAGCAAAGGAAAATTAAACGGAGAATTGGACGGTCTGATAATGCCTTCCGACTCCCACCTCTGAACTTCTTTTTCTACTTCTTCTCTGATATTAAAGGAATTCGATATGCTGGAATATATATGGGATTTGTTTTTTCTAGGCGGATTGAATGTTCTAAAACATCTGTAACTCCTAATTTATCTCCCTTCAAAGCAATGATATCTAGATATTCTTTCAACACTTTCTCTACTTTATCTGAATACTCAGGATAATCAACTTTAGCCAAGTGTTCATGTAGAACCTGACTTCGGAACTGTTGCTCCTCGTTAGGAAACATATTCCCGTCTCCACAAAAACTCACTAATTTATGCTCTTCATTAAACTCTTCAAAATCAATTACATAAGTACCCTTGTGATATTTTTCACTGAGTCTTGATAGCTAACTAATTCTACTGAAGTCACGCCTGCGACTGAAATTTCATTCACTGACACCGTACTCACAACGTCTTTGAATTTCTCGGTTCCCTCAACAACGCACACTTGAGAAGGAAACTTTTTCTCTTTCAGCGCCACTTTAACCAATGTAGGAACTCGTGGTTGCAATTCAATATCTTCCAACAAAAATCCTTTGAAAGATCTTTGCAGAATATCTTCACTCTCTAATGAATGTGTTACACATGTCTCAGACTGTGTCTTAGGTTTCTCACAAGTTTTTTTTCCTGTGTATATATGGAACAAAACAACCTGACTCACCTATTGTAATCCCTGAACTCCCGTAAGAATGTTGATGTTATGTCGCATGCAAGAAGGGTGTCCTAGCAAAACCATTTCACCTAAGGCTAATCCTTCTATGACCAAAAATGATTCTACTATTGTCTTTCCACCGATACAAAGCGTAAGAAATGACGAACCTAAAATATTCAGTTTCTCGCTTGTACATCACACACTGTCTCACTAGAAGGGACTAATTTGCACTCTGGAAACCTCGAGTGAAAAAGGTCAGCATTTACTAAGTTAACTGAGCTACCAGAATCAATGAAAATAGAAATTTCACTGCCATTAGAGAATCCACGCACAATCGGCCTAGGTTCTAGTGACTCTAAGACCTGATTGCTCATTATCCTGTGTCCGTTTTCGAACTTATCTTGTGAAAATTCTGCTGTTCCTTTGTGTATCTAGAACTTGCATCATGTGGAATTCTCCTGTCATATCTAGAAAACCTCCCCGTGACTTCCTGAATAATCTCTATTCTTTGTGGCTGGGCAAAATCTCCATCCATGATCTGAAGATTTGCAAACTGAACAATATCTCACTCTGCAATTTGATTTACTATGTCCTGTTTTATCACAGTTAAAACAACGCATCATTGTGACTGATCTCTCTGGAATTTTCTTCGATTCTACTGTGCACATGTCTTCGCTGTTGCATCATTTCGAATGCGAGCGACTATCATTATTCTGTGGTTTGGAAACCGCAGCTGACATTTTTGCACCTCCCTGTACAAAACTACTGTCCAGTGTCGGGCATTTTGCTAGATTTTTGTTAATCTGTGCAAACAAAAAGGATTCGTCTGTATCCTGATCAATTCTCTTATCAAAACTATCTACAATTACATCTGGGACCGACGTTAAAAGGCAAGCAAAAGTGTAACAATCTTTCAAAATTATCTAAAGAGATATTATTTCCAGTTACCCATGGAGAGCCTGTTATAGATTTCTTTAACTCAACTACTGCATCAAATAAATTCGCACTGTATGTGACTAGTGAATCATTGCCCTTCTTTATTTTGAGAAACTCGCAAATTCCGAACTGCACATTCACGTTGAACTCTGCCATAAGTAGCTCGTAGAAATTTCTGCAGTTCATTCCAAGTTTTACACCTTCTGAACCCGAAACTGCGTGCTCGTTTCCCAATATCTCCTTTATCTAAATCCAGAAATGATTTAGCCTCTGTTAAAGCTTTCAGCGCCATTCGTAATTTTCTTGGAATTCAGATAATTGTTCACTGACTCAATGAAAGTTTCTATATTTTGGGTTGGCTTTCCGTCAACTAACCCTTTAAAATTACTAATTCCCCGCTAATGTTCGTCACTTTATGCACCACAACTGATTGGGATGTGCTTGCTGCATCGTCCGGCATTTTGTGAGTGATCACACGCCCTGAGCGTAACAACATAAAAAGAAACCAAAAAGAACACTAGAGAAAGGCAAAAGTTACCCCCTAAAAGAAGAATAGAAAACGGAGTTCTGCGCAACTTACGATAATGGGGTACTTACCAATTTGAAACAGAAAACGGAGCACCTATCACTCGACTTGCTAACCTGTGACGTCACCCACTCGAAGACGAAGCAGAAAAAAACACCAAGCGTGATTTTTGTTGAATCATCACTTTGCGTAATTAACTCACAATCGC
>NC_089789.1:12251614-12256614 GCF_040412425.1 Macrobrachium rosenbergii | reverse complement strand
TAATTAATTTCTTTATATTTTTAATCATTTAATGTTTAGTACTAGCCCTCAGGTATCAAATGTTACAAAGTGAATTGATTTCTGAATTCCATGAAAATTTCATCCCTGGTTTCACAATCTTACTGTAACAAAATGGATATATATATATATATTATATATATATATTTATATATATATATATATATATATATATATATATATATATATATATATATATATATATATATGGCAATTTTTATTGAGTGTCGAACTTATTGTAAATATAAAGTGTTTAAAATTGCATTATATTTTAGTACCTAATATTTTGTGATAGTGTTACACACAGAAAAAACATGAATACACACTGTGTTGTATATGGGGGAGTTTTTTTTTTATAAATTCACAATATTATTACTTTATTTAAAAATGTTGGCTCCAAGGTCGTATTTATTTCTTAAATTTAACCCAAAGATTGTTTTCAGAATAAATAAAGAATAAATATATTAATAAATAAATAAAAAATTCTTGTAAATATATAATCCTGCTTTGTTTATCTGACCATACACAAAACAGTCAGTTTCCACAATATAGTCCTGACAACGTTCATGATTTATTTGAAGATATTTTGAATTCTTTCCTAAACACACACTGATATTTATCTGACACACAACATTAACTTCAAAAACTCAGTTTCCACAATATATATTTTGATAGGTGGGTATTTCGTTAATATTTTTGTGGCCATCATTAATGAAGTTGGTACCTATGCTATTTATTTGAAGATAATTAGATATACTTTTCCAAACAACTCACACACACAATTGACACATTTCATGAATATATATATATATATATATAAATCATACGCAATATATATATATATACAGTTTCTACTATATACAGGTCTTTATATATATATATACATATTAGGTTACATTTATTTATATATATATATATATATTATATGTTAGGTCATATATATATATATATATATATATATATATATATATATATATATAATATATATATATAATACATAGGTATATATATATTATATATATATATAAATATATATATATATATATATTAACAAATACATATATATATATATATATATATATATATATATATATATATATATATATATATATTATATATATATATATATATATATATATATATATATATATATTTATATATATATATATATATATATATATTATATATATATATATATATATTTATATATATATATATATATATATATATATATATATATTTATATATATTTATATATATATATATATATATATATATATATATATATATTTATATATATATATATATATTTATATATATATATATATATATATATATATTTATATATATATATATATATATATATATATATATATATATATATATATATATATATATATATATATATATATATATATATATATATATATATATATATATGTACATAATCTTGGCAAACATACAAAGAGGATACACTAATAGATTACCGGGAATCATAAAAGCATAAATTTCACCACGATTTTATTGTTCAAAACCAGGAATGCACAAACTAAAATAAAACATCCACGACCCATATACCATCGAAAATTTTTCGAGATATGATCCACTTTCATAAAAGACAGAAAAAATAAATAAAAAATTACACAGAATACAAAGCTGATAAATGAAGTCCATCTTTACCTTAAGTTTTGATTCCAGTATTTTCAGTAACTTAGCAGACAAAAAGGGTCACTGCCTATCACTTCGACAGCCGTCGTACAACTGAAGCTCCCTTGATGAAATTGGCTATACACACTCAGCTCCAGGTTTTCCTGGAAAAAATAATTGAAAATAACTAATAAATATACCATAAGCTCTTGGTACATTTTTAAATATTACAATTATTACTACATAATCTCCTGTGAGATGATATATCTTAAGTTTATTGGAAAGAATCACAATCTCAAACTATGGTTGGGATTCCCAAGTTACTGCGAGTTAATCTACAATGGATCTTAACCACTGAATCACCAGTTTCCATAGTGTCCCTGTTTTTGACACTGGAGGAAGTTAGACATCAATATTCTACGTTCTTCCCCATGACATCTGAAGGCAGAATTATCAATATAATCCAATTAGGCCTTCTCGTTCAGACAACTAAGGCAGCCCGTTGTGGAATATGTGTTGCTTAAGTACTAAGTGTCAGAATGATTGTGCTTTTATTAATGGTATTTTTTTGGCAGAGGAAAATTCCTTAATATTCTACGTTATCTTTAATGGCAACAATATTCAACGTTGCATTTAATTGCATCAGAAGACAAATAATCAATATTAGCATATTACTCCTCGTTCAAATAAGTAAAAAAAATCAGTTATATAATCTATATTGTTTAAGTACTAATAACTAAAAACAATCAATTGTATAATCTATATTCTGTAAGTACTAAGTACCAGAATGATTGTGGTCCGCAAATACTCAAGATTTTGACTGAAAATAGTCTTGCTGTTGGTGGATTTTTTTTTATTCATGGGAATAGGCCTACAGGAGGATTGGCAAAAAGGATTGTTTTAAATGAGAGCTGTCCTTGATTTACAGAAGACTGGATCAGAACTTAGCTTCCAAAGCATTTTCATTGTTCAGTACGAAGATTCAAAGGCAAATTATTATTATTATTATTATTATTATTATTATTATTATTATTATTATTATTATTATTATTATTATTATTATTATTATTATTATTATTATTATTATTATTATGATAGGCAGGGCATCCGATCAAGACTACAAAGTCTAAACAAAGCCAAATCAAAGCCCTTCAAAAACAAGGCATCGTGCTTACCCCATACAAATGGGAAAAAAGCACGTTAAAAGATTATTATTATTATTATTATTATTATTATTATTATTATTATTATTATTATTATTATTATTATTATTTTGTGTTACGGACATTAATTCCTGTGGAACAACCCGTATAGGCTATGAGTGTGACAGGAAAATTCAATGGAAAAGATAGCCTGTAAATGAGAACAGAGAGACGAAAAGATAAAATAAGTAGTGTTGAACATTCATGATATATATGATATGAATGGTAACTGGTTTGCTAAACCTGTGATGAAATGAAATAATTGTTTACAATGGGTCTAGGGATAATCTTTGTAATAATGGCTACCAGTGTCCCACCTTAACAGGTTTTTGTTGTTCGTTTAAATAATGATCGCAGATTTCACATTTATATGGGTAGGTCTTCTTGAAAACCTCCAAATAATGTTATGAACCAGTATATCATACAAATAATATTCCCAGAAGTCTCTGGTAATTCATGTAATCAGGTAATCTGAATGACAAGAACAATTTGTTTTGCAGGCACGAATTTCGTTAAAGCTTTCAGCATTGCTACTTTTCAAATCCCCAGATCAGAATCCTCATTGTTTAAAAGTACATTAATAAGCAAGGTATTACAGAATGGGTTTCACTGAGTTGAGATCAATAACCTTTGCAGTAAATTTTATTTGCCTTACTAGTGACTTTCCAAGGAACACACGTTGGGTTGACTAACTGGGCCAGACATTGATGAATGGATTCTGTTTCCTTTGCTTGGTAACCATATAATAAATCCCAGACTCTCAAAGAATGTTTCAGATTCCTTTCCGAGGTACACGTGTCAGTAAATTTAAACTCTAGAGACGAACATTTTAAGTAACCACGACCTTTAGATAAAGCAGTTTGATCTTGCCTGTTTCATTTCTCTATTTCTATACCATTTTGCAGGAGATACAGTGGTGGATTACCCAATAGGCTAACTAGGCTAAGCCTAGGGGCCCCCAAGCCTTGGGGGACCCCGTGGTCTCGAACTAGCCGTAATATTAAAAACTGTATAACTGCACAGAGTGGTAGTGGGGTAGAGGAACTACAGGCCAATTTTGTAAACATTTTCGGTGTCAGGGTGTCTGTCAGCTGCAGTGCTATCCCTGCCATTGTGCAGACCTGGGCTGTTGTCATTTCGAGCTTAGTTTTTATCTGATTTTGGCTGGCTATAGTGGCTACTGAGAAACTATGACATTTTATATGTATACTATCATGCAAAAATATTATGTATTATGTGTATGCTATCATGCAGCCAACCACAGTGAACGATCTGTGTAGGGTGTACCTGGACTGGACGCTTAATCTCAGTTAATGTGTATTGCTCCAATTTCCTCGATATTGCTTTGCATATAGCCTCAAAATGCTCCTAGAATTTCTCGTATTTCAAAATCTCCAGCTGATTTGCTCTTCTGATCGCTTGATAGTCTTAATGCGATCTCTTTTTTTAAAGTCAAGCTTCATCTTACATGTAAACCGATCTGATGTTTGTAGAACTTTTTCCTTCCAGGAAAAGTCTGGAACTGATACGATTTGCTTTGTAAAATTGTAATTTGATATACTATAGGAAAAGGGAATGAGAACAGTTTACAGTTGCCACCCTTCAACAGTTGATATTTTCTTTACTTTGCTAAAATACGTTTTCTATTGCCTCCCTTATGAGTAACTATACCAGAAGTATCGTAAAGTCTTGCTATCTAGAAAGAATGCTTACTTTTAATACATTAACTCTGAATATACTTTTAATACATCATTTCTGAATTCTGGAAATTTGGTCTACTTAAAAATTGTATAAATCCATGATATGTTTATGTTCCTCTGCATCTAACCTCTGATATCTAGAGAAATCAAAATCTGAACTAAGATTTGAAAAGCGATTAAATCGAATTTTTATCGTTTTAAGATTTTCTGAAAAACATAAGCTAAAATTATTAATATTTCAGACGCCTATTACAAGACGGTACACGATGAGTGCAAGAATGGCACAGATAAAAACTCTCTCACTTTAATCTTTAGTGGAAATAATGTTTGAAAAGAGGTGAAAATGTTTTAGAAAAGATAAATTATATATAATGACGGATATTTCAGGCTCGTCTGCATCAAACAAAGCGGTGGATTCAAAGGGAAAGCAAAT
>NC_089789.1:12236614-12239114 GCF_040412425.1 Macrobrachium rosenbergii | reverse complement strand
TCAGTGAGTTGAGTTAATCCTTTAGTGAATAATTTGCAATGACTGCTAAGATGAACATCATTGAAAAATAACCTCCGAAAAAAAAAATATGGTCCACGTTTCGAAAACCCGTTGACGAAAAAAATGAAAAGGTTAATGAATAAAACACAGGAATGACGATTTTAATTGTTTTATGTACATTCCTACAGGAGCACGTGAGAGTTATTCATTTGATTCATCCAGTAGTTATTTATAATAAGTCAGAGAGAGAGAGAGAGAGAGAAAAAAATCATACTTATTTGGCAACGCTTTGAAATAACTTCTCCATGATAACTTTATTTTGATTGAAACGACAGAGGCACCTGTCTCACTATCCTATTCATGTATTTATGTAAAATATTCAATTTTAAGTACAAAATACCATCTCTTACACGTATGCCTATTGACACAGAGTTTGATTGTGTGTATAAATATAGTTTTCATATGGCGTGTGAATATGTCTGTATGTAACTTTAAACAGCACACACACACACACACACACACACACACACATATATATATATATATATATATATATATATATATATATATATATATATATATATATATATATATATATATATATATATATATATATATATATATATATATATATATATATATATATATATATATATATATATGTATATATATATATATGCATATATATATGTATGTATATATATGTATATATATATATATATATATATATATATATATATATATATATATATATATATATATAATTTGTCTTTATATATGAATTTCCATTCACACGCACTCACGTTTCCATTCACACAAGCATATTAAGCATATAATCATACGTACATAACACTTCCTTAAGAGACTATTCCTGTATTTACAAAAGTAGAGTATATTAGTTCCTTTTAATATATAAAACACAATAGGGAGTCTTTTTTATTTTTATTACACACGGCCAACATTAGTACATTATTTTCCGGAAATTGAGATTCTCAATTCAAACTGCTTAAGAAATTAAAATACAGCACAAGATATTAAATCATATGAATTTAATATGAGTACAGAACACAGAAAATATTCCGTAAGTTCTTACATAAGAGAATGACACAATAAGAGTGAATATTAAGGAATAAGTTCGAGAAATAAAGTCCTTATTATTGTTTAGACTCATGATGACAATGCAGATGAAGTCAGCTACATTTGTATCTCCTCCCCACACTGAGTCATTCGTTCTGTGTTGATAAACATAGCATTTTGATCTGATTATAATGTGTCCTCGCCATAACTGGCTTACCACACCCGAAGGATAAGGGTGACGCCAGTAAAGTCTACGGTATTTGCACTTTGCTTTTCGAAATTCCAACTGATGATAACACCATTTGTCTTTCAGATCGGATCATGAGAACACCCTTGATAAAGTCTACGGGATTTGCACGCATGATTTAGTTTCTTTGTCACTATAACACTTGATCAAGTCCACGGTCTTTGCTCCTATGGTTCCAAATTTCTTACCAATTTACAAAGTATCAACAACATATCTCTTTCGTCTCACTGTGAAAGCACGAATAATAATTGGTTTCCAATTTCCAGAAAACATTTCCATAGAAGAAAATTTCAACATCAATTTGCAAACCATCACCAACGTTTCACCTCTATGTGAATCCACAAATTACAGCTTAGTCCCAGTTTCTCCACAAGACTTGTCAACAATGAATACTCTCACTTCATCCAGAACCACCACAAGCTGCATTACACAAATGAAGGAAAATTAGCCTAAGTCTTACAAGGTACAAAAATATTCGAGCTATCTGGGAACACGTTTAGCTCCTCCGCCTCTCTGACTCCCTCTCTTTTCCTTAATGATTATTATTGTCACTCACGTAAGAGACCAATTCTGAAAAGAAAAAGGGGAAAAAATCTCTCCATATAACAGAGCTGCCTCGATAAAAACTTAAAGTACATCTGGGTGAAAAACGCATTTTCCTCCAACTGCAGACGAGGTTTTGCGTAATAAATAAGAGACAAAATATCGCATATTTCAAAAAAAAAAAAAAAAAGAAAGGTTGCTTTCGCTGAACTATATTCAAAAGACTTAAAATAAAACCAGCCATAGAGAGTTATCATAGCTTACATCTCTATACAGTTCTCTCGTGTAATGAGGTAAAATATCTATGACACTAAAATAAGCTTCATAAACAAAGTTATGCTGAGATTGTACTGTATCATAATTACGACTTATTCAGAACCTGCTTCAAAGGCAATAACAGACACTCATGTTCTTAATGTTCTATTGCAAAAAGATTCTTTGGTATGATGATGCCGTAAGCTGTTATTAGCTACAAAAATTGGCACCACTTAGATAAACTGTAGATTTCCTTGTAGCTATGTAGCTATGTAGTGAGTCTGTGATGCAGAAAATAGCACGTGAGAAGCGAAGATTCTGGTAAATGATTCTGGTAAATGTTATATACAGTTACTTCAATACATGTCCACTTTATCA
>NC_089789.1:12231614-12234114 GCF_040412425.1 Macrobrachium rosenbergii | reverse complement strand
GATACATTGCAATGCCCATCAATTGATTTCATTATCGACGGCCATTGCAGAGTTTGAAAGCCTCCATTACGAGGGTGAAATTTTGGGGAACAATTTTGCGTCCCATAAATACATCAGTAACGAGGTCATGATGACTTTAAAGCCAGCCTTTATCTGGAATTTATGGGCTTTAACTCTTTTTATTTTTGGTTTTTGTGTTTTTTTCCAATTATTCTTTGATCTGTGACTTTTGGATTGTACTCGGTCAGTTGCCTTGGCACAGAGGGTGACTGGAGAGAAACTTTACCTAATGATAGATATAAAGACTGAGGTTTAAGTCTGGTTCTCTCTCTCTCTCTCTCTCTCGCAGACGCACACACACACACACACGTATATAATATATATATATATATATATATATATATATATATATATATATATATATATATTAAAAAAGAGTAACTCTCCCAGTAGATTCTAAATGAATATATATACATATATATATGAAGAAATAAATATTTTCATATATATATATATATATATATATATATATATATATATATATATATATATATATATATATATATATATATATATATATATACATATATATATACATATATATATATATATATATATATATATATATATATATATATATATATATATATATATATATATATATAAGTACATATATACATAGGTATATATACATATACATATATGAAAATGAAGAATATTACTTTAATAAATTCACTATAAAAAACGCAGAAAACTCACTGCAACAAAAGCAATTACATAACATTATCGGGATTAAACAAATACTACAATGCTATTTATATTAATTTCCTTGTCACTTTGGGAACATCCTCTCTCTCTCTCTCTCTCTCTCTCTCTCAGAGAAAGATAGAGAGAGAGAAAGAGTACGTATCACGTGATCACCCTCTTAATCCCGATCTTCAATTATTTCATCGAACCCAATTCTGGGAGACAACAGAGTGGAATCGAACCCCATTGCACCTAGGGTGGCATTCAGTATCACGAGGGATCTGATACCACTTGACGACGTGTGTTGCCTAATCCCCCCCTCTCTTGTATCGTATGAAAATGTCCCTTTTCTCTCTCTCTCTCTCTCTCTCTCTCTCTCTCTCTCTCTGTCTCTGTCTATTTCTCTCTGTATCTCGCTTCTATTTCTCTTTCTCTCTCTGTCTCTCTTTTATCCATTTGCCCCTCTCTGTATATGTATCTCTTTTCTCTTTCTCTCTTTCTCTGTCTCTGTCTCTCTTTTATCCATTTGCCCCTCTCTGTATATGTATCTCTCTCTTTCTCTTTCTCTCTCTTTCTTCTGTCTATTGCTCTCTCTCTCTCTCTCTCTCTCTCTTTTTCTCTCTCTCTCTGTTCTCTCTTTCTCTCTCTCTCTCTCTCTGTATCTATCTTGGTCTCTTTCTTCAATCTTCTCTCTCTCTCTCTCTCTCTCTCTCTCTCTCTCTCTCTCTCTGTATCTATCTTGGTCTCTTTCTTCAATCTTCTCTCTCTCTGTATCTATCTTGGTCTCTTTCTTCAATCTTCTCTCTCTCTCTCTCTCTCTCTCTGTATCTATCTTGGTCTCTTTCTTCAATCTTCTCTCTCTCTCTCTCTCTCTCTGTATCTATCTTCTCTCTCTCTCTTCAATCTTTGGTCTCTCTCAATCTCTCTCTCTCTCTCTCTCTCTCTCCCTGTATCTATCTTGGTCTCTTTCTTCAATCTTCTCTCTCTCTCTCTCTCTCTCTCTCTCTCTCTCTCTGTATCTATCTTGGTCTCTTTCTTCAATCTTCTCTCTCTCTGTATCTATCTTGGTCTCTTCTTCAACTTCTCTCTCTCTCTCTCTCTCTCTCTCTTTCTCTATGTTTCTTTCCCCTTAAATGGGACACGGAGACGGTCAAATGACACAGTAATCGCCAAGTTTTAAAAGATCAATCGGAATTACGATTAAAAGTAATTGGAGTGAAGAGATAAAGAGGTAACGAGAGATATCTCCAGGGTTTATCGCCTTCTCTCCCTGTTCCTGGAGACGGATGGAAGGGGAAATAATGTAAAGGAAATGTAATGACATGATGAATTGATGATTGAGATAATTTTGAATTGGGAATGTATTCAGGAAAAGAATTTGGAGTGTATGTGTGTGTGTGTGTATGTATGTGTGTGTGTATACATATGTATATATATATGTGTGTTTATATACATATATATATATATATATATATATATATATATATATATATATATATATATATATATATATATATATATATACTAACTAATAAACACACGTTTTTCACAGGTATGAATTTATGGCTCATATCGGGATCGAACCCCGTTCTCTCAAATGAAAGGCCAGGGCGCTACCTGTGGGTCAGTTGGTAACGCCGTGGCCTCTCATTTGAGAGAACGGGGTTTCTGATCCCTATGTGAGTCAGAAATATAACATATATATATATATATGTGTGTGTGTGTGTGTATCTTATATATATATATATATATA
>NC_089789.1:12206614-12226614 GCF_040412425.1 Macrobrachium rosenbergii | reverse complement strand
TGGAAGGTAATTCTGATATACTTTGTTATTATTGCATAACAAGAAAAGAGAATCAGCTGACTGTAATCTAGGCTTATGTCAAGGCTGAGTTACGGTTGAACGAACGATAAGTTTGTAATTAAAGACAGCCACAGAGAGAGAGAGAGAGAGAGAGAGAGAGAGAGAGAGAGAGAGAGAGAGAGAGAGAGAGAGAGAGAGAGAGAATCATTATTAGAGACTTTAGACTCTCGGCTGTGATGTAACTGAAATGAAAGCTTTGTAGCTAGTGAAGGTGAAAGGTTTTTGATGAGAAATTTATTTAGATGACGAGAGAGAGAGAGAGAGAGAGAGAGAGAGAGAGAGAGAGAGAGAGAGAGAGAGAGAGAGAATCATTATTAGAGACTTCAGACTCTCGGCTGTGATGTAACTAAAATGAAAGCTTTGTAGCTAGTGAAGGTGAAAGGTTTTGATGAGAAATTTATTTCGATGACGAGAGAGAGAGAGAGAGAGAGAGAGAGAGAGAGAGAGAGAGAGAGAGAGAGAGAGAGGGTGGAAATAAATAAAAAACAAAAAGAAATGTATTAAAAGATAGATTAGTAAGAATTTTATGCTAATAGGGGAGAGAGAGAGAGAGAGAGAGAGAGAGAGAGAGAGAGAGAGAGAGAGAGAGAGAGAGAGAGAGAGAGGTGGAAATAAATAAATAAAAAACAGAAAGAAATGTATTAAAAGATAGACTTATAGTCAGAATTTTATGCTAATAGGAGAGAGACAGAGACAAACAGACAGACAGACAGAAGCCTCTAGTTCTCTGCCGAGGTTTCAACTCAATAAAAAAGAAAAAGCTTCCCAGTGTTATTCCACCTTCAGGAGAGAGAGCGCGTCTGAGATGCCTTATTTGGACTCGCCTCGACGCCCACAAGTACTTTTTCGAAGAACTGCTTTTAGAGGCGCACCCGTGTGGTCGAAGCCACAAGAGGCTGCCCAGGTACGGAGAGGGGAATTTACTAAGAGACACAAGGGTCGTTCACCGGGCTCCATCATATCCCCTAAAGAATACGCGGCGTCTGTTCTAGAGTAGATGTAAACATTGTGTCCGGATGCATGCTGAGTGCGCTGGCTTTGGTTTCGAGTTTTGTTGAGATGTAAATTGTTTGATGAATATTCTGGTCTATCTATCTATCTATCTATCTATCTATCTATCTATCTATCTATCTATCTACCTATCTATCTATCTATGGGCATATCCGAGTTATTATTATTATTATTATTATTATTATTATTATTATTGGAATGAAATAAGCCAAATGTAATTGGTTTGAGCCGTGAGACTTACAGAATAGAGAATCTACATATTAAAGAAGAGAGAGAGAGAGAGAGAGAGAGAGAGAGAGAGAGAGAGAGAGAGAGAGAGAGAGAGAGAGAGCAAAACAGTACTGAACTGTTCTATCACGAATACTTTTACGTTGGTCGGCAGCAATTGCAACGCCAACGTAGAGAATTATTTCAATAAACCAAAATTATACAACAGGCTCATTCACTTTTGATGTACTAATTTTAACATTGCCGGTTTATATAAAATGTTTAAAATTTTGTCAAATGTTTTAATATATCTTTAAAAATTAAAACCTGCAACATATACTTAGATGTGTTTTATACTGAGATGCATTTGGCAAGAGGAAATACATTAAAATTGACAGCATTTTCTGATGACTAAGTTACGCTTGCTGCTTACGCCCTTGTCATTGCAAGGTTCCAAAGGATATCGGTTACATGGTCATGGCAATAACTGGGGGTATGGGGAAGGTACCCCCTCCCTCCTCTCTCTCTCTCTCTCTCTCTCTCTCTCAAGAAAGTAACATCAATTGGTTGTTCCATTGTTATGACTTAACTGGTGTATGGGTGAGGTAACCACTCCTCCCACACCTCTCTCTCTCTCTCTCTCTCTCTCTCTCTCTCTCTCTCTCTCTCTCTCTCAAAAGTAACATCAATTGGTCGTTCCATTGTTATGGCTTAACTGGCGTGTAGGTGAGGTACCCTCTCTGTCTCTGTCTCTCTGTCTGTCTGTCTGTCTCTCTCTCTCTCTCTCTCTCTCTCTCTCTCTCTCTCTCTCTCTCTCTCTCTCTCTTATAAAAGTAATATCAGTTGGCGTCTTGTAATTCTATCATGCTAGAAGGAAAAGGTATATAAGGTGCTATTTCAGTATCGAGCTATCTCACATAAGAGAAGAAGAAGAAGAAGAAGAAGAAGAAGAAGAAGAAGAAGAGAGAGAGAGAGAGAGAGAGAGAGAGAGAGAGAGAGAGAGAGAGAGAGAGAGAGAGAGAGAGACTGGCCCAGTCCTATGTTCCGACTGATTCCATTTTCAGAAATAATTGTATTTAATTGTTTTTGCAATAACTACTGTAGACTAGCCCCCAAAATTATTCATTTCTATAATAATTAATTAATCAAATATAGCGGAAGTAAGTCCGTTCAGACCTTCAACATTTATATTAAAAATATTAGTAAATATGTAAGTTTAAATTAAGTTAGATTAGGCTCACTTAAGTTAGGTTAACTTAAACTCAGTTAGGGACAAAATAACCGTTACCAGGAGAGGAAAATACTTGCAGCCACCATGACAGGAATCCTTCCCTGCAATAACTTTGAAATTAATAAATACCTTTCTGAAATCTCGCTTCTTATCAAAAAGTGGGCAAAAGACAGTTAGAAATCCCAGGAATGCAATAAGATGTCATTCTGTACGAATTCAGGATTTTATCTGCAGCTAGACTGAAGTCAAGAGATTCTTAATATGAAGTATAATATCCCAAATTCTTAATAAATCGCCATTTAATCCATCTAATCTATTTGCTGCGACATAAATCCAGGATTAAAAGTGAATATTTGCTTCGTAAATCGAAGATGAACCCAATTTCTTGATAAATCGCTGCGAGATTAAGCCAGGATTTAATGTGAAATGTTTCCTTCGTAAATCGCGCGAAGATGAACCCAAGTTCTTAGTAAATCGCCTAGTAATCCATTTGCTGCATGATAATCCAGGATTTAAAGTGAACATCTGCCTCGTAAATCACTAGTAGATGAATCCAATTTATAAGGATTTCTAAGGATTAAAAAATAAGCATTTAGAGTGATTATGCTTCTGTAGGATTTATGAACTAAAGGGTGATAAAGAGGCAGAATCGGAAGGATTTCTTGCAATACAAAATTCTGTGAAAGATTACTTTAAGGAAAGGTATCAGTATAGAAAATAATTCATCAAACTATAAAACTGTTTCTTAATTGAATTGTGAGGAAATTCACAGAATAATTTTGGGGAAGTTTCCCCTTTAGTGAAACGATATTATCAGGAAGCTTTGTAATCGGTAAAAGCATTCAGTTATGAGATTAATAATAAAAATTCTAAAAAATTAAGTGCTTCTCCTTTTCTGCATTAAAAAAAAATATAATTTGTCCCTTGAGTTTATTATGGCTTGTTAGTTTTGGCATGGATGTATTCGTAATTATATTTCGCCAATATTAAAATCAGCAAAAAATGATAAATTTGATAACACACACACACACACACACACACACACACACACACATATATATATATATATATATATATATATATATATATATATATATATATATATATATATATATATATATATATATATATATATATATATATATATATATATATATATATATATACACACACACACACACACACACACATATATATATATATATATATATATATATATATATATATATATATATATATATATATATATATATATATATATATATATATATATATCTCACTTGCTGGCCGCGTGGGTTAAAATGCGTCCACTGTAGTCCTGAGTTCTTGTCTTCGCTGGATCGAGCCCACGAGACGACGAACTTATTATCAACTAAAAAATTCCCTTTCGGTAACATATATGAAAATATATTATTTCCGAGGTAGATGAATTGGATATTAAAGGACGTTTGTAGCTTACTGATTGAATATGAATCACGGTGATGTGATGAAAAAGTCATATATATATATATATATATATATATATATATATATATATATATATATATATATATATATATATATATATATATATATGTATATATATTGTCTCTCAGATTTAGGTACTAAACGCCATATCTGTTTATCTATCTATTCACTTCATGTTCACCAGCGTTCACAAAAAGTGTCAAAGGAAGTTCTTATCAGATAACAAAATAAAAACTGTCAAAGAGATGTTATTCAGAAAGCACTAACATAGCAAAAAGAAGCAGAAGGAATAAATGTATTTACACACACACACACTATATATATATATATATATATAGATTGCCACAGGCAGATCTCTAGATTAATGAATGACTAACTATACGTCCCGTTATTCATTTTCTGTGATGAATATTGTAAGATGGCGAGTTCTGGCGGGTACTAGAAGAAAATGAACCAGGGGTTCTAAATTATCTTTGCTCTCTGCCCAAAAAATTATTCGGTCTTCGAAGGGAAAAGATAAATATGACATCTTATTGGGTACCTGTAATTACAACACGCACTCTTTCCCCCACCCACCCCAAAATACCTAGAAATAAAAATGAAAAAAAGTAGGAATATGTTTCTATTTTTCCAGGTAAAAAAAAAAAGGATTGCTCTTATTCACAAAAGTTCAGACGTTATAAAAGACAAAAAATCGTTTATAACTGGTATCAAAATTCATTTATTTCTGAATTCATAGGTCATAAAATTTTGAAAAATTCGCTTGGAACTGGTATAAAAATTCAATGTGTTTTTTTTTATTTCTGAGGTCATAAGCTATAAAATTTGGAAATTTCGTCTATAACTGGTATCAGAATCCATTGTATCTTCTATTTCTGAAAAATTCGTCTGGAACTGATATAAAAATTCAATGTGTTTTTTATTTATGAACTCATAAGTTATGAAATCTTGAAAAATTCTTCTGTAACTTGCATCAAAATTCATTGTATTTCTTCATTCCTGAATTAATGGGTTATTAAATTTTGAAAAATCCGTCTATAAGTGGTATAAAAATTCATTGAATTTCTTCATTTCTGAATTCATAGGTTATAAAATTTTGAAAAATTCTTCTGTAACTAGTATAAAAATTCATTGTATTTCTTCATTTCTGAATTCATAGGATATAAAATTTTGAAAAATTCGTCTGTAACTAGTATAAAAATTCATTTTATTTCTTCATTTCTGAATTCATAGGTTATAAAACTTTTAAAAATTCGTCTATAACTAGTATAAAAATTCATTGCTTTTCTTCATTTCTGAAATCATAGGTTATAAAATTTTGAAAAATTCTTCTGTAGCTAGTATAAAAATTCATTGTATTTTTTATTTTTTAATTCATAGGTTATAAAATTTTGAAAAATTCGTCTGTAACTAGTTTAAAAATTCATTGTATTTCTTCATTTCTGAATTCATAGGTTATAAAATTTTGAAAAATTCGTCTGTAACTAGCATAAAAATTCATTGCTTTTCTTCATTTCTGAATTCATAGGTTATAAAATTTTGAAAAATTCTTCTGTAACTAGGATCAAAATTCATTGTATTTTTTTTTTATTTTTGAATTCATAGGTTATAAAATTTTGAAAAATTCGTCTGTAACTAGTAACAAAATCCACTGATTTTTTTATTTTTGAATTCATAGGTTAAAATTTTTTGAAAAATTCGCCTATAACTGTTATAAAAATTCAATGTATTTTTTTTATTCATAGGTTATAAAATTTGGACAAATTCGCCTATAACTGTTATCAATATTAATTGTATTTCTTAACTTCTGGGTTCATAGGTAATAAAATTTTGAAAAATTCTTCTGTAACTAGTACCAAATTTCATTGTATTTTTTTTTTTTTTTTGAATTCATAGGTTATAAAATTTTGAAAAATTCTTCTATAACTAGTATAAAAATTCATTGTATTTTTTGATTTGTCAATTCATAGGTTATAAAATTTAGAACTCGAAAATAAAAAATACAATGAATTTTGATACTAGTTACAGACGAACTTTTCAAAATTTTGTAACCTATGAACTCAAAAAAAAAAAAAAAACATAACGACTTTTTATAACGGTTATAGACGAATTTTTCAAAATTTTATAACCCATGAATTAATAAATCGAAAATCCAATAAATTTTGCTACCAGTTCCAGACGAATTCTTCAAAATTTTAAAAGTTATGAATTCAGAAAAAACACCTGTTATCAAAACTTAGTGTATTTTCGATTTATGAATTCATATTTTCAAGGATTATTTTCAAAATATAAAAATATATGCTTTCAAAATTCATTGCATTTTTGATTTATGAAAACATATTTTCAGGGATTATTTGAAAAATATAAAAATGAAAAATATTAAAATAAACGGCTTATTTGAAAATATATAAAATATATATTTTAAAAATTCTTTGTATTTTTTATTTCTGAATTCATATTTTCAGAGATTACTTAAAAAATAAAGATAAAAATTTTTAAAATGTTCCGGTCGTACCATAAAAACTTCGGCAAATGAAAGGAAAATACGTCTAGATGTGCATATATATATATATATATATATATATATATATATATATATATATATATATATATATATATATATATATATATATATATATATATATATATATATATTCTATCTGATATGATATGTTTTCTGATATGATATTTTGAGTTTTTCTAGAAAAGACTAATGGACAGCAAGCATCCTTTAATCGGATACCGATATCCTCTGTCCAATTAGAAATTTCCCATCATTTGTGCATAAAATGAAAATTATTTCTTTTTCCAAAAAATGTCAATTGAGAAATGATTATCCATTACGTCTAATGACGAGAATCGGGAGAGTAACTGATTATTTAATGGTGAGGAATGAAAGAGGCGAAGAGCTCGTGTGCAGAGAGAGAGAGAGAGAGAGAGAGAGAGAGAGAGAGAGAGAGAGAGAGAGAGAGAGGAGAGAGGAGAGTGGAGGGGGGAGGAGGGGAGGGGTTCTCAGCGTTAAGCAGCTGAGACCATATGGCAACGGTGTGGTGTGCGGTAAAGAGAGAGAGAGAGAGAGAGAGAGAGAGAGAGAGAGAGAGAGAGAGAGAGAGAGAGAGAGATTTGTTTATTTCTCCCAACTTCGGTATAGTCCAGAATCTCCTTTCAAATGGGTATATAAATCTCTCTCTCTCTCTCTCTCTCTCTCTCTCTCTCTCTCTCTCTCTCTCTCTCTCTCTCTCTAACCTTGGAAGGAAAATTTTTTCATTCAGTTCCTACTGGAATTCAAGGCTTCCTTTCAAAGATATTTCGAAAAATATAAGAAAATAAAGATTTTAAGAGCTTACTATGGCCTTTGCCTAACATGTGTTAGAGATTACTATTATTAGAGATTCCTGTCATTAGAGATTACTATTATTAGAGATTCCTGTCATTAGAGATTACTATTATTTTGGTGAATTGTGTTTTAACTCTGACAAAAATAACACAATTCTACTTCTCCTTCTCCTCGGTAACTTTCTTATTTTGTTGCTAAAGTCACATTTCTTGTTTTTTCCTACATGACCAAAAAAAAAAAAAAACATGTAGAATTTACAAGAGAAACTAATCTACTTCGTGAGAATTCTAAATCACGTAGAATTTGCAAGAAAAGTATTCTACCTGGGGAGAATTCCAAGTTCTGTAGAATTTACATGATTATTCTACTTAATGAGAATTCCAGACCATGTAGAATTGACAAGAAGACTATTCAGCTTGATGAGAATTCAGATCATGTAGAATTAAAGAGAACTACTCTATTTCGTGAGAATTTTAAATCGTGTAGAATTTTCAAGAGGACTATTCTACTTGGTGAGAATTTGCATCATGTAGAATTTACAAGAGGATTATTTTATTTGGTGAGAATTCCAGATTATGTAAAATTCAAAAGAAGATTATTCCACTTAGTGAGAATTGCAATTATGAAGAATTTACAAGAAGACTCTTCTATTTAGTGATAATTCCAAATTATGTAGAATTCCAGGTTATGTAACATATACAAGACGGTTATCCTACTTAGAAAAAGAAATAAGAATTTGCAAGAAGAATGCTTTACTTAATGAGAATCCCAAATTATGTAGGTTTTACAATTAGATCATTCTACTTAGTGAGAATTCCAAGTTATGTAGAATTAACAAGAGGATTATTCTGCTTGATGAAAATTCAAAATGTCGAGATAATCACAACTCGAAATTTCATGGGACATTTAAGTATTTTAGAGCAACTGAGCTCTGGAAATTTCATGGGACATTAATTAATATTGTAAGTATTTTAGAGCAATCGAGATCTGACAGTTTTAATAAAAATTTTCGTGGTATCAATTAGTGATGACACATTTTCAGATCTTCAATTCTTCCAGTCTTCTTGTACTGTGGTGGGAGATTTAGAAAAGTTAAGCATTTTCAAGCAGTAAGCACGAAAATTATCAGAGGGATAATGAAGGCATTTTGGTTAGCAAGAATAACTGGAGAACCTCTTATTGAAAATTAGATAACATAGTATATATATATATATATATATATATATATATATATATATATATATATATATATATATATATATATATATATATATATATATATGCTTATATGCTTATATGTCACAAAATATATATATAATATAGGCCACATACCTTGGCTGAGATATATATATATATATACGTATATTAAAATATATATATGACAATATATTATATATATATATATATAGGATATATATATGGTATATATATATATATATATATATATATATATATATATATATATATATATATATATATATATATATATATATATATATATATATATATATATATATATATATATATATATATATATATACAGTATATATATATATATATATATTAAGACAAAACAAAACAAGACGATTTTCACGCCTACAAATTTTTCAGACTGATTCTCTACGAGATCAGATTTCGTCATGTCTACTTTGACTACATCCTGAATAACAATATCTGTGATTTTCTGAGATTTTCTGTGATTTTTGCATGTAAACTTTTAAGTTGATCAAGACAAGCTCAAACTTCGCGTGATGAAACGAGGTAACTGAAGCTTTAACTGAAGCTTTTTATCTGTTAAAACTAGATATTATTTGCGAGTTTTCCCCTCTTCTTACAGTCTTGAAACAGAATCCAATCAACTGGGTATTATTATTATTATTATTATTATTATTATTATTATTATTATTATTATTATTATTCAGAAGATGGATGAACCCTACGCATAAGGAACAAACCCACCACTTGGGATATGGACTTGAAACTCAAGCTTCCAAAGCAATATGGTATTCGTCTGAAATTATTAACAGAAAGTAATAGGAAATATAGAAAGAGGAGATCAGTCATTAGAAAAAAAACGAATTAACAAATTAATAAATGAGATAAAAATGTAAGTAAATTGTTAAAATACAGGGATAGTTGCTTTAGGGAAGTAATGCGTTGCATCTTCGCTTGAACTTTTGAGGTCCAAGTTGACTATTAGTCCCTAAGGACGATGAATGGAAAGCACGGATGGAATTACGGTTAGTCCTTAAGATCAGGATTCCGGTCCCTGACAGGATCTGTCACTTACAAACCGTATAAGTCCTTCACCATTTTTTAGAGGGTCGTGTTCTGGAAGTTATCCTATCAAAACGGCACGCGTAGACCAGTGCTTTGCCCCAGAGCTAACGGAAAACACTTAATAAAATACGGGCAGCGGCTCTTTCACCAATAGGCCTATGTCACTCACATCCACATCAGTACAAGCAATGGTGACTGGTGACTCTGCCTTTGAAAGGGGCTTAACGCTTTTATACAGTAGGCCTATGGTTGTCTCAGATCGCCTGTGCATGAAAGGCGCTCACAGACAAAGAAGAGAGAGAGAGAGAGAGAGAGAGAGAGAAAAGAAAACTAATCGCGGCTAGACAGACCCCTTGAATGGTGCATAGATGGTAAACAGCGTACCGGCCCGTAGGCCTACGAAGGCCGCTGCGGTAATCTTGAGGAGTTCTTCAAATGTCACAAGTTCCTTGGGGAGGTTGTTGTGGCGGGAGGGAGGGAAGGGCCGGGCCCTTCGTCAGGCGCCAACCAATGATTATAATGATAATGATACTGATACGAGTTTCTCTCGTATCATGAGCCTTTCTCGGTCGAAGGTTGATGCAAAAAGGCTTATCTAAATGAGGCTCTTTTTTTTTAAAGAAATTTTTGGTCAATAGGCCTTGAAATACTCGCGTAAGCCTGGCGGGATCGCTGACGTCACGTAATCAAAGGATAAAAAGGATCCTGATTTAATCGTGTTTCTTGGGTGGATGGGTTTCGGAGAGAGAGAGAGAGAGAGAGAAGGTGAGAAACAGGGGAAAAGAAAAGAGGAGAAGGGCTATAGAGATAGAGAGAGAGAGGGCTAGAGAGAGAGAGAGAGAGAGAGAGAGAGAGAGAGAGAGAGAGAGAGAGAGAGTGTGTGAGAGAGAGAGAGAGAGAGGATGAGAGGAGAGAAGGAGAGAGAGAGAGAGAGAGAGAGAGAGAGAGAGAGAGAGAGAGAGAGAGAGAGAGAGAGAGAGAGAAGGTGAGAAACAGGGGAAAAAGAACGATAGAGGAGAAGGGCTATAGAGAGAGAGAGAGAGAGAGAGAGTGTGTGTGATGGAGGAGGGAGAGAGAGAGAGAGAGAGAGAGAGAGAGAGAGAGAGAGAGAGAGAGAGAGAGAGAGAGGCAATGTCCAAGTCTGATATTAAATGGTTTCGCAGTGCCTCATTTGTTATTGATGATAAGAAAATTGAATAATGAGGAACTGTCATATCCGTTAATCCTACCTTTATCTCCTAATAATTATTTTGAAATGGTAATTCGACAGCTTTAAAGGTATCATATTTTTATAATTTTTATAATAATAATAATAATAATAATAATAATAATATAATAATAATAATAATAATAATAATAATACATATATTAGTATTACTATTATATATATACAAATATATATATATATATATATATATATATATATATATATATATATATATATATATATATATTAACAACAACAACAATAATAATAATAGTAATAATAAAAACACATTTATCATCACTGTTAGCATATACATATATATTTCATATATATATAATATATATATACAGTATATATACATATATATATATATATATATATATATATATATATATATATATATATATATATATATATATATATATATATATATATATATATATATATATATACTCTACATGAAAAACCTATGACCAAAATGCATATAATCATCACTTACATTCACGTGAAATTACCTCGACAGAATTAACAATATTAAAATGGACCACCATTTAGAAGCCATAATATGATAATCCAGCACACATAAAAGTTTCGGCAGAAACTGAAGCCAAAATCAAATAATTAGGGAACATCAGGGAAAGGAGGGGAGCCAGCTAACTTAATATATCAATAAATTTGTGTGTTTTAGTTTTCTGTAAAAGAAAACTATTGTGCCGGCTTTGTCTGTCCGTCCGCACTTCATTCTGTCCGCACTTTTTTCTGTCCGCCCTCAAATCTTAAACACTACTGAGGCTAGAGGGCTACAAATTGGTATGTTGATCAGTAGTTTTTGTTTGATTTAAGATTAAAGTTAGGCATAGTTGTGCTTCTGGCAACGATTCAAGATAGGCCACCACCGGACCGTGGTTAAAGTTTCATGTGTCGCGGCTTATACAGTATTATCCCGAGACCACCGAAATATAGATCTGTTTTCGGTGGCCTTGATTATACGCTGAAGAGGCAGTAAAGAAAACTCGATTGCGACGAAGAAACTTCGGCGCATTTGTTACTTTTTTTTTTTTTTATTTCGTCTTCCTAACGGACGAGGAATTAAATGGGGAAGTTGAATAATCACACGTTTCAGCTTCTTCCGTGTTCGTATATCATGTTAAAATGTCGAAATATCAACGAAGGTCGAGACACGAAGTCCCTTCTTACTATGTTTTGCTGCATTGCTGAAGGTATGTTCTTATTTCTATTCATAACTTTCAGGATGGTTTATTTGTGTTACGTAGTCTATTCGTCTGTCTATCTAATTATCTATCTGTGTATACACACACACACACACACACACACACACACATATATATATATATATATATATATATATATATATATATATATATATATATATATATATATATATATATATATATATATATATATATATATATATATATATATATATATATATATATATATATATATATATATGTGTGTGTGTGTGTGTGTGTGTATAGATACATGTACATAATATACATACATGTATCTTATATACGTACATATATATATACATACATGTACTATATATATACATATATACGTGTGTATGTATATATAAATACATACATAATACATATATACGTACACACACACTTCTCCACCGTCTCACCGAAACCCTGTCCCTATTTATATCCTGCCATATCCCCGACAACATCGACGGCCGCGTACGAATCACGTACGACGTCTGATACTAAATCCAGCGTTCATGAAAAACGCACAGTCCCCTGTAATCATCTGGACTTCCTACCTGGACTCTGTGTTTGTATAGATTAAAAGAGAGGAAGAGAGAAAAAGAAATAAAAAATAAGAGAAAGAGTAAAAATTCATGGAAAAGGATAGAAGACACGTGATTCTTGCTTCACGTGTTTTGGCCGAGGCGACTGAATTGTATATTGGTTTAAATTCTTCCTGATCTTTTTTTTGCGTGAGAATTTTGAGGCTTTGGTCAATGGGATTAGTTTTTTGGGTAAATTTTTTATTATTATTTATCTATAATATTTTTTGCAAGAATAGCTGGAAATAAGAAAGAATTTCAGTTCCTTAGCAGCAAAAACCTTGTAGGCAATGTTTGTTTATCAAGATTTGGAGGTTTGTGTCAATGGTAAGTTGATTAAATTCACTTTTTCAAAGTAAAATTTTATGAATAGTTAACTACAATATTTTTGCAAGAATAGATTAAAAAATAACAAGAAATTCAGTTCGTTAGCAAAGGCCTTGTAAGCAATGTTTGTTTGCTTCTCAGACTTTTAAGGCTTAAGACACTGGAAAGCTGATTATAAGCACTTTTTCTAAGTCAGTTTTTATTAATATTTATGTATAATATTTTTGCAGAAATAGCCAAAGAAATAGGAAGAATTTCAGTCCCCCAGTGAAATACATTCTTCTCATTTTTTGTTTTGTTTTCGGTTTTGAGGCTTAGGTCACTGGTACTCTGATTATATTAACTTTTTCTGAGTTAATTTTTATTAATATTTGGTTATAATATTCTTGCAGAAAAAGATGAAAAAATAAAAAAAATAATTTCAGTCCCTTAGCGAAGGCTATATAGGCAATGTTTGTTTGTTTATCAGGAGTTGATTCGCAGCTTATGCCGCTGGAAAGCTGATTAAATGAACTTTTTCTTTGTAAATTTTTCTTGATATTTAGCTTTTTTTTTTTTTTTTAAATAGACGGAATAAAAATTCAGTCCTTCAGCGAAGGTCTTGTAGGCAATGTTTTTTAGTATTTAAAATATTTTATTTTTAAGTTTCGCAACTTAATCTTCAATGGAAATATGTTCGTCATTTTGTTTCATGACCAGCATTGACCTTATAATTACAGTTCTGATATTTTCCTTCATTATTATTATTATTATTATTATTATTATTATTATTATTATTATTATTATTATTATTATTATTATTCAGAAGGTAAACCCTATTCATGTAGAACAAGCCCACCACAGGGGCCATTGATTTGAAATTCAAGCTTCGAAAGAATGTTATTATTATTATTATTATTATTATTATTATTATTATTATTATTATTATTTATTATTATTATTATTATTATTCAGAAGATGAACCCTATTCATATAGAACAAGCCCACCACGGGGGTCACTGACTTGAAATTCAAGCTTCTAAAGAATATTATTATTATTATTATTATTATTATTATTATTATTATTATTATTATTATTATTATTATTATTATTATTATTATTATTCAGAAGATGACCCCAATTAATATGGGAAGAGCCTACAGGGGCCATTGACTTGAAATTAAAGCTTCCAAGGAATATGGTGTTCATTTGAAACAAGTTGCAGGAGTTAACAGGAAATACCGAAAGATTTCAGTTATTGGGAAAACATAAATAAAAAAAAAAATAATAACTAAATAGGTAAAAATATAAATAAACTGTTAAAGTACAAGGAAAATTGTTTTATGGTAATAATGGGTTGCATTCGGGAATCGAATGCAAAAATCTGTGGCTGTTAATAATAATAATGATAGTTTTTCAGTTTATAAAACTGATATCTTGGTTTTCACGTTAAGTATCGACTTGTGTAGCTCAATTTGAGTATATTATTTTTACTATTATCATAAATAAAATTACGAGAAATTCTACTGATATATTATTTTCATAATTTTTATTGGGGAAAATTTGCCTTATTAAGACCAGTTGCCTAAGCCTTTAACTTGCTGCGGCGTTGATTTGCAAAAAATCATTACATTTAATTACGCGTAATTACTTAATGTAATCATTTCCACACGTTCCCCAAACCATTATTATTTTACCATTACATTTTTCAAATTCCCTTAGCAAAATAAAACGAGGCAATAGATTGAAATAAAAAATATTCTCACGCACGTGGGAGACTTAACAAGGCCGCTGAAATAAAAAAAGAAAAATATTGGAACAAATGTATTAGACTTTTAAAAAGAACTGTAACATATCAGCTGGAATTCTAAGCGGGAAATAGAACGAATGTGAAATTGCTGTTCACCCTTACTGTTTTCAGCAAAACTGTACCTGCATTCTGTAACTGCCAAAGGTCTCTAGGTGAAAAATAATTGGAGGCTTATTATTATTATTATTATTATTATTATTATTATTATTATTATTATTATTATTATTATTATTATTAGCAATTCCTTGGTTGTAACCATTTCTCAGTATAACTGTTTTAGATTTTTATTATAACTCATTATTATTATTATTATTATTATTATTATTATTATTATTATTATTATTATTATTATTAATTCCTTGGTTGTAACCATTTCTCAGTATAATTATTTTAGATTTTTATTACAAATCTCTATTATTATTATTATTATTATTATTATTATTATTATTATTATTATTATTATTATTATTATTATTATTATTACCACTTTGAGAATACATTCGGCGAAATGTAATCTGGGCTGAGAATTACGACCGTTCACCAAGACAGATGTAATCCCGCTCAGGCAATTTATTCGGAGAGCGAGAAAAATCCATTTTCCCCTCACGGAGAAATCCATTCGAATTACATCGAATAATATCTCATTAGCGATCTTTTCATTCCGGCAGAAGGGATTCACTGACGGAGAAATCCCTCGGATGTGAAATCTCCCCAAATGTGAAATCCCTCAAATGTGAAATCCCTCTTATGTGAAACACCCAAGTGATATTAACTATTTCTGAGAAATTATGCGAAAGGTGGTTTATACTCTGAATAATGTGTCATGCAAATTATTATTATTATTATTATGCGCAAGAGGAAATGAATGATAAATTATTGCTATTCATTTCCTTCTGCATATAATAATAATAATTTGTCATTCATTTCGTTTTACATATAATACTGCTATGTTATTCATTTCCTTCTGCCTATATAACAATAAACAGAACAAGTTATTGTTAATTATTTCCTTCTGCTTACAACAATAATGTGTTATTCATTTCCTTCTGCATATGCTAATAATTTGCCATTCATTTCCTTCTGCATATAATAACAATATGCAGAAGGAACTGCATAACAAATGATTATTATTCACTTCCTTTTGCACATAATAATAATTTGTCATTCATTTTCTTCTGCGTGATATTTTGTTATTAATTTCCTTCTGCATATTGTTATCATATGTACTGTAGAAGGAAATGAATAACAAATTATTATATGCAAAAGGAAATGAATAATGATGAATTATTATCACATGCAGAAGGAAATGAACGATAAATTATTATAACGTGGATAAGGAAATGGATGACAAATTATTATTATGTGGAGAAGGAAATGAATGACAAACCATTATCACATGCCGAAAGAAAATGAATTTCCATAGAAATCCCTCAAATGTTTTTAAAATATATATATATATATATATATATATATATATATATATATATATATATATATATATATATATATATATATATATATATATATATATATATATATATATATATACTGTATATATTGGGGGTAAAATCTAATATAATTCTTGTTCATACGTAAAGATATATATTTTTAAAATACTTAGGAAAACGCGTTTTGCAAAAATATATGTAGTCGGAAAGAAAAGTATGGAAATATTTGAACACTGAATAAATACTTCATAGGTTTTTTTATATATATATATCAAAGGCAATATATTTATTCTGTTCTTTTGAGAGAAATATCATACCTCTTTCCGCATCTCTAAATTTGAAACATGTCGTACAAAACGATAAATGAATGAAAACATCTTTTAAATTCGTAAATTACCAATCCAGTTGTCTGCGAGGCCATCCCTTGACGTTAATGCGTTTAGCTGAATATTAAATTTCCGTTATTGAATCGGCCATCTTGCGTAACAGCTATCTGCATCTATACATCCTAACTTGGTTAACTGGTGTAGTGACAGGTCTCTTAATTTGAAGAGAAAAGAATAGGCGTTCACTGAATTATACGGTTAGGAAAATGGTTTATGGGTAGTCTGCTGTAGAGAAGGTGTGTATATGAAATCTACTTCTATAGAAATTGCGTAAATGTAACAATGAGTATGGCGTCTGATGAATGGGAATTAAGCTATTGGTAGATTGTGCTAATTATCTCTAAGTTTGATTTTCTTTAAGTTGATTTTTGATTTTTATATTGTGTTTTATATATATGTGTGTATATATATATATATATATATATATATATATATATATATATATATATATATATATATATATATATATATATATATATATATATATATATATATATATATATATATATATATACATATATATATATATATATATATATATATATATATATATATATATATATATATATATATATATATATATATATATATATATATATATATATATATATATATATAGTGTCTCAATAGCTCCTCTTATGTGTACCGATTTAACAGCAAGAAAAAGTTCCCACCCTCTCTCTCTCTCTCTCTATCTTTCTATCCATCTCTCTCAGTCAGTATCCATCTATTGATCTATCTGCCACGTACTCTCTAGCTTGTACTTTTCCTTTGACTAGCAATGGAAGCAAAACAAGTCAGCAACAAGTTTCAGAAAGTATTATACTTTGATTTACGTTTGTCAAAGTACCTAAATGCTGATCTAAACCTGGTGCATGACGGGTAATGTAACCAGTAGCTACACAATACAGAGGTGTCACGAGCCTAAAATAATTAGGAGCTAATTACTTAAGGGGTAACGAACTTAAAATAAATAATGGTTCTTCTTCATTATGAAGAACCATTTCATTCTTCAAGCTAATTGACCACCAAGACCTTCATCAGGGCTGAATCAGCTGATCAGATGTACAGTAAACCAAACAATCATAATATCTATTGGACAAATTTTCCTTTGCTCTCTCTCTCTCTCTCTCTCTCTCTCTCTCTCTCTCTCTCTCTCTCTCTCTATATATATATATATATATATATATATATATATATATATATGTGTGTGTATTTATCTATCTATCTATCTATATATATATTGTATATATATATAGTACATATATACATAGAGAAAAAGAGAGAGAGAGAGAGAGAGAGAGAGAGAGAGAGAGAGAGAGAGAGAGAGAGAGAGAGACAAAGAGAGAGAGAGAGAGAGAATGTGAAAAATTTGACAAATAGATATTGAGATGTTTTATTTATATATATATATATATATATATATATATATATATATATATATATATATATATATATAATTGTAAATATTTTATTTTCAGAAAGTAAATATCGTACCAACTCTGCCTGTTAATATCATTCACATCTGGAGATTTTGTAAAAATTTCTATGAGTAAATTAATCTCAAAAGCGATTAATCTATTTTCCCTGAAAGAATTCCAACGTATGTTTATGTACTCCTTGACCCAGACATGAGAACGTAATAAACTTTATTTGTTTATTTATGTTATTTTTAATTTTTACACCAGTGACATTGACTTTTGCCCCTAGGAAGAATATTTTTAACTTGGAAAATTCAAATGATTTTTTTCTATGCTGATATCTTTTACAATTGCATAAGATTGATTCAATTAAAAATTGAATTTATCATAATAACTGTGAAAATTCAGATTAATTTTTTCGATGCTAATAACTTTTACAATTTGTGTAAGTCTTGTTTCCAGATGTAAAAATGATTTTACCATAAAAGTCTTATTCACACAATGTTGGTGATTAAATTATAATATAAAATGTTCCTGACAAAAGATAGATTAGTAAAAAAAATCAATTAAAATGAATTCATCTATCATAATAGCGTTACTGATACAATGATAGTGATTTCAACACAGCAAATTCTGAACATAAAAAATGCAAAAGAAAAATAATCATGGCTCGTCCTCCCTGCTCTCTGGCGTAAGACGCATCTTTTCTGTTGTGTTGAGAAACAACAGACTTGACCCACGTGTAAACATTCGCCCTATATAATATACTGGGACACAGGTGGTCCTCTCTTATGAAAGGGGCACCGCTGTGCGTGCCAGGGTCAACAATGGAAAGGTCACCGAAGGCCGAGAAGGTCAAGACGCTCTCGTGACCTCTGCCTTTTTGGAATCTATCTGGGCCTCTTTTTAGTTGTCGTTTTCTGTGGGGATTCGTCTTCTATTTTATAGTGGTATAACTGAGAGAAAGTGACCTATTCTTTAGATAGATAATTCAATCAATTATTTAACAGCATCGATGAAAATGATTAAAAGTCGAAGTGATTTGTTATTAATAGAAGTTGATTAAAACTCCAATTGATTTGTCATTGATAAAAAAATTATCAAAACTTTTGACATTGCTATTTTTTGGTTATTGCTGAGAATTATTAGCACTCGAAATGGTTTGTCATTGATGAAAAATCATTAAAACTTGATGTGATTTGCTTCTGATAAAGAAAGGATTAAAATCCGCGTGATTTGTCACTGATATAAAAATTATGACAACTGGAAGAGTTTTTCACTGAAAATATAATAAAAACTCAAAGTTGTTTGTCACTGATAAAATATTATTTAATCTCTAAGTGTCTTGTCACTGATGAAAAAATGATTAATACTCCAAGTTATTTGTCATTGATGAAAAATTATCAAAACTCCAAGTGATTTGCCACTGTTGAAAAATCATTAAAACTTCAATCGATCTGTCATTGATAGAAATTTATCAAACCTGAGGTTTTTGGTCATTGATAAAAATTTATTGAAACTCCAAATGATTTGTTACTCATAAAATAAAGAGGAAAATTTAACATTCATTCAGCAGAGAAAATAAAAAAACACCTGTATCGAATTGGTAAAGACATTTCCAAAAGACTGATGCTCCACCATCCCCAGAAAAGTCCTACGTTGAGGAAACGGGCGGAGGGAATCAAAGACAAAATGTCTGAAAGATCCTTTCAAGGACTCTAAGCCGAAACAAAAGGACTCTTGAGCCTCCTGAGTGCCAAGGAGTGCCAACAAGGAGTGCCAACCAGATACCGACTTCAATTAATTGGAAAGAGGGACATGGGTAGAGAGAGAGAGAGAGAGAGAGAGAGAGAGAGAGAGAGAGAGAGAGACAGAGACAGAGAGAGACAGAGACAGAGACAGAGAAAAATTGGTAGAGAGAGAGAGAGAGCAGATAGATAGATACGGTGAGAGAGAGACAGAGACAAAGAAAAATAGGTAGGTAGAGAGAGAGAGAGAGAGAGAGAGAGAGA
>NC_089789.1:12186614-12201614 GCF_040412425.1 Macrobrachium rosenbergii | reverse complement strand
GCGTGAGTTTAAACAAGGAAGATAGGGTATTTTCAAGCTTTTTTTTATGAAAAAGTTAGACGAAAAATATGAAAATAAAGAGAAAAAGTTATATGTAGCATATACGGACCTAAAAAAAGAAGTAAATGAAAGAATTAATAGAAAAGTGAGTGCTGCTGAAAAAGTATGGCAAAGAAGATTGGCTATAAAGAGAAATTAATCGATTTTATGACGAAAGCAAAGAGTTGATTATGATGCGCAGACAAGTGAGTGTCTCGGTCTGGTGACGAAGTGGGTCTTAGTAATTACATCTCACGGTGTTTCATTTTTGTATATTTATTTTTGATGTAACGTAAGATGTCAAGGGATGGTCAGTAGATGTAGGTGAGAAGTTCTGGGATAATAAATTGAGTAGTGGGTGCAACGTGCAGTGGTTTATCTTTGCACAAAATACAATAGTATCAACGCATAGCGTACAGTACTGACTACTGATAGCAAATGGTTATCAATGCATTGAATACAGTACTGACTGCTGATAGCAAAAGGTTATCGATGCATTGAACACAGCACTGACTGCTGATAGCAAAAGGCTATCAATGCACTGAACACAACAATGACTGCTGATAGCAAAAGGTTATATATGCATTGAATACAGTACTGACTGCTGACAGCAAAAGGTTATATAAGCACTGAATACAGTACTGCCTGCTGATAGCAAAAGGTTATATAAGCATTGAATACAGTACTGACTGCTGACAGCAAAAGGTTATATAAGCATTGAATACAGTACTGACTGCTGATAGCAAAAGGTTATATAACCATTGAATACAGTACTGACTGCTGATAGCAAAAGGTTATATACGCATTGAATACAGTACCGACTGCTGACAGCAAAAGGTTATATAAGCATTGAATACAGTACTGACTGCTGATAGCAAAAGGTTATATAAGCATTGAATACAGTACTGACTGCTGATAGCAAAAGGTTATATAAGCATTGAATACAGTACCGACTACTGACAGCAAAAGGTTATATAAGCATTGAATACAGTACTGACTGCTGACAGCAAAAAGGTTATATAAGCATTGAATACAGAACTAACTGCTGACAGCAAATGTTATATAACATTGAATACAGTACTGACTGCTGATAGCAAAAGGTTATATAAGCATTGAATACAGTACTGACTGCGGACAGCAAAAGGTTATATAAGCATTGAATACAGTACTGACTGCTGATAGCAAAAGGTTATATAAGCATTGAATACAGTACCGACTACTGACAGCAAAAGGTTATATAAGCATTGAATACAGTACTGACTGCTGACAGCAAAAGGTTATATAAGCATTGAATACAGAACTAACTGCTGACAGCAAAATGTTATATAAGCATTGAATACAGTACTGACTGCTGATAGCAAAAGGTTATATAAGCATTGAATACAGTACTGACTGCGGACAGCAAAAGGTTATATAAGCATTGAATACAGAACTAACTGCTGACAGCAAAATGTTATATAAGCATTGAATACAGTACTGACTGCTGATAGCAAAAGGTTATATAAGCATTGAATACAGTACTGACTGCTGATAGCAAAAGGTTATATAAGCATTGAATACAGTACCGACTACTGACAGCAAAAGGTTATATAAGCATTGAATACAGTACTGACTGCTGACAGCAAAAGGTTATATAAGCATTGAATACAGTACTGACTGCTGATAGCAAAAGGTTATATAAGCATTGAATACAGTACTGACTGCGGACAGCAAAAGGTTATATAAGCATTGAATACAGTACTGACTGCTGATAGCAAAAGGTTATATAAGCATTGAATACAGTACTGACTGCTGACAGCAAAAGGTTATATAAGCATTGAATACAGTACTGACTGCTGATAGCAAAAGGTTATATACGCATTGAATACAGTACCGACTGCTGACAGCAAAAGGTTATATAAGCATTGAATACAGTACTGACTGCTGATAGCAAAAGGTTATATAACCATTGAATACAGTACTGTCTGCTGACAGCAAAAGGTTATATAAGCACTGAATACAGTACTGACTGCTGATAGCAAAAGGTTATATAAGCATTGAATACAGTGCTGACTGCTCACAGCAAAAGGTTATATAAGCATTGAATAGAGTGCTGACTGCTGACAGCAAAAGGTTATATAAGTATTGAATATTGAATACAGTGCTGACTGCTGACAGCAAAAGGTTATATAAGCATTGAATACAGTACTGACTGCTGACAGCAAAAGGTTACATAAGCATTGAATACAGTGCTGACTGCTGACAGCAAATGTTTATATAAGCATTGAATACAGTACTGACTGCTGATAGCAAAAGGTTATATAAGCATTGAATACAGTACTGACTGCTGATAGCAAAAGATTATATAAGCATTGAATACAGTACTGACTGCTGATAGCAAAAGATTATATAAGCACTGAATACAGTACTGACTGCTGATAGCAAAAGGTTATATAACCATTGAATACAGTACTGACTGCTGATAGCAAAAGGTTATATAAGCATTGAATACAGTACTGACTGCTGATAGCAAAAGGTTATATAACCATTGAATACAGTACTGACTGCTGATAGCAAAAGGTTATATAAACATTGAATACAGTACTGACTGCTGATAGCAAAAGGTTATATAAGCATTGAATACAGTACTGACTGCTGATAGCAAAAGGTTATATAAGCATTGAATACAGTACTGACTGCTGATAGCAAAAGGTTATATAAGCATTGAATACAGTACTGACTGCTGATAGCAAAAGGTTATATTATAAGCAATGAATACAGTACTGACTGCTGATAGCAAAAGGTTATATAAGCATTGAATACAGTACTGACTGCTGATAGCAAAAGGTTATATTATAAGCAATGAATACAGTACTGACTGCTGATAGCAAAAGGTTATATATGCATTGAATACAGTACTGACTGCTGATAGCAAAAGATTATATAAGCTTTTAATACAGTACTGACTGCTGATAGCAAAAGGTTATATAAGCATTGAATACAGTGCTGACTGCTGATAGCAAAAGGTTATATAAGCACTGAATACAGTACTGACTGCTGACAGCAAAAGGTTATATAAGCATTGAATACAGTACCGACTGCTGATAGCAAAAGGTTATGTAAGCATTGAATACAGTACTGACTGCTGATAGCAAAAGGTTGTATAAGCAATGAATACAGTACTGACTGCTGATAGCAAAAGGTTATATAAGCATTGAATACAGTACTGACTGCTGATAGCAAAAGGTTATGTAAGCATTGAATACAGTACTGACTGCTGATAGCAAAACGTTATATCATAAGCAATGAATACAGTACTGACTGCTGACAGCAAAAGGTTATGTAAGCATTGAATACAGTACTGACTGCTGATAGCAAAAGGTTATTTAAGCATTGAATACAGTACTGACTGCTGATAGCAAAAGGTTATATTATAAGCAATGAATACAGTACTGACTGCTGACAGCAAAAGGTTATGTAAGCATTGAATACAGTACTGACTGCTGATAGCAAAAGGTTATATAACCATTGAATACAGTACTGACTGCTGATAGCAAAAGGTTATATAACCATTGAATACAGTACTGACTGCTGATGGCAAAAGGTTATATAAGCATTGAATACAGTACTGCCTGCTGATAGCAAAAGGTTATATATGCACTGAAGACAGAACTGACTGGTGATAGCAAAAGGCTATCAATGCACTGAAGACAGTACTGACTGCTGATAGCAAAAAGGCTACCAATTGGACTGAAGACAGTACTGACTGCTGAAAGCAAAATGTTATCAATGCGTTGATTACAGTACTGACTGCTGATAGCAAAATGTTATCAATGCGTTGAACACAGTACTGACTGCTGATAGCAAAATGTTATCAATGCGTTGAACACAGTACTGACTGCTGATAGCAAAATGTTATCGATGCGTTGAACACAGTACTGACTGCTGATAGCAAAATGTTATCAATGCGTTGAACACAGTACTGACTGCTGATAGCAAAATGTTATCAATGCACTGAACACAGTACTGACTGCTGATTGCAAAGCAACACTTGTCAAAGAATTTGTTTGTGTTTGCCTAAGGAGAAAATGCACTCAAGAATGTGCACCCTTTAACAGATATTATGAAATACGGAAATACTTAATGATTTGCTAAATAAGATTTTGTAAATGTTACTACTATTAACATCAAGATGAAGTTAGTGAAAAGTTAATAAAAAATAAACAGTAAAGAACCGGTAACACACGAAAAGAAATATCTCTTCTTCAACCTAATAAGAATAATTACGATAAAAAACGTGCCGAAGAAAAACTATAAAAAATAACAAAAAATATGAATAATGACATACTTCAAACTCAGGCGAATTCAGTCTGGGGTCGGTCGTAATATCACTGAGCGGCGAGGAAAGAGAGAGAGAGAGAGAGAGAGAGAGAGAGAGAGAGAGAGAGAGAGAGCACCATAGCACTTTAGCATACTCACACGATGACGTCAGCCTCTGCCATCAAAGCAAACGCGTACAGCAATAATTCAAAGCATAATTATTATACCGAGGAGATGAAGTGACGTCACGGCGTCTGTTTAGAGAAATTGTTTCTCCGTCAAGCTTTAAAATGAAGACAATTATTATGACGCGTTTGGCACTGAACGTTAATCTAAAACATATAAATATGACATCACTGCATCCTTTTTATTGCATGCGCAGAGGTTGGACTAATGGTCGTGCCTCTCTCTCTCTCTCCCTAAACATATATTTCTAATGAGTCACGGCGTGTTGTGTACATGTTATCTTGATAATTAGAGGCGACTTGTCAACATCTTCCATTTTGAAGGTTGTGTTCCCTTAGGTGTACCTCTTTCATGAATAATATTTTCATTTTTTCATTTTTATTTTGTTTTGAATGCACTGACTAACGAAAACAGTTTTATCTTATTTCATGACAACGCTGAAATTATATTGATCGTATTATGTTGAATATTTTCATAATATTTCGGTAATAGTTTCATAACAATATGACATTTTTTTGTTTATCTATCTTATTTTTGGATTGCACTAACAGACACAGTTTCGTATTATTTGAAAACAACGCTGAAATGATATATATCGTATTATTTCAAATATTTTCATAAAATTTTGATAATGATTTCATAATATTATGATATTTTTCATAACATGACATGCAACCTATATTATTTCTCTTTCTATTTTTTTTAATTCGGCAACTAACAGACATAGTTTAATCTAATTTGAAGACAGCACTAAAATGATACTTATCATATTATTTAAAATATTTTCATAATATTATGGTACTTTTCCCAACATGACAAATAAACTAAATAAAAGATATTAAAGAACTGTTTTTTCATATCCAAACTTCTAAGTGATTACCTCGTTTATCAAAAAATTCAACTTTTGTTTTTTTAAGAAAAAATTAGATTTAAACACTGAATATTTTCGTAACATAAAATTTAACATGAACATAAAGATTATATAGATAATCATGAAGTTTATTCTGTAAAAAAAAAAAAATGAATAACTTGGGGCAATATTAACTGTGCGAATAGACTAATCGGCAACTGAAGCAGCAGGCGCAGTAGTAGCAGTAGTAGTAGTAGCACTAGTAGTAGTGGCAGTAGTAGTAGTAGCAATAGTAATTGTAAATTGTAACAAGCACCCAAAGATCAAATTACCATCCTCACTCGGGCCATCACCGAGTGAAGTTAGCGACTCCGGCATTCAAAGCTCCCTTAAGTAATATTAGAAAGGAATCAAATTTAATTAATTGTTTGTAAATACTAGTCTTAAATGTAGTGAATTTCCATTTAATTTACTCTCTAGTAGCAGAAGGAAAGCAACAGCAGGAATAAAATCAGTAAAGGGTTTGTATATAATTGCTTTCCATATAAATCAATACTTTTTCTAATTTGTTCCCATTCCTTCCTAAGTAAAGAAAAACTCTCCCTAACTTACTTCCATTCGTTTCTATGTAAAGCAAAAACGTTCCCTAATTTGCTTCCATTCATTTCAATATAAAGCAAAAATTTTCCTTAATTTGCTCCTATTCGTCTCCATTTTAAGCAAAAAATTTCCCTAATTCCTTCCCAAATAAAGCAAATCTGTCCCTAACTTCTTCCCAAATAAAGCAGATATTTCTCTAATTTGTTCTCATATGATGCAAAAGCTTTCCCTAATTTGTTCCCATGTCAAGCAAACCGGTCCTTATTTGTTCCCATATAAAGTAAACCTTCCCATGTTTTGTTCACATATATAGCAAAACTTTCCCTAATTTGTTCCCATATAAAACAAACCTTTCCATAATATGTTCCCACATAAAGCACACCTTTCCCTAATTTGTTCCCATATAAAGCAAACCTTTCCATAATTTGTTCCAAAATACAACAAAACTTCCCTAATTTGTTTCCATATAAAGCAAGCATTTCCCTGATTTATTCCTTTGTAAAGAAATGTGTTTTTAGTTTGTTCCCATATAAAGCAAACATTTCCTTAATTTGTTCTCATATAGAGAAAATATTTCCCTAATTTGTTCCCATATGAAGCAAAACTTTCCCTAATTTGTTCTCATATATTGCAATCCTTCCATATTTTGTTCCCGTATAAGAACAGAATTAATACAGGGAAAATAAATAAGAATATAATATAAAAAATTTGTCTTGAAATTTAGTAAAATCATTCCTGGAAAATGATTTCTTCTAACCTCATTTCCCAGCCTTCAACTTCTCACTCTGTCCTCATTACCTTTTAGCAGTTTCTCTTTTTCCACCTTTTATCTTTTTTTTTCTCTCTCTCTTCACATTTTTTGAGGCTTATCTTTTTAATTCCTTTATTCATCAAGTCTCATATTTCGTCCCCTGGCCTTCAGGGAAACATCCATTAGTCAGCTCTCTTTGACGGCGTCATACCTCTCTGGCTCTCTCTCTCTCTGTCTCTGTCTCTCTCTCTCTCCTCTCTTTAGGAGTACTTAATTTAGGGGCAATGAATAACCTAATTTAAATATGAATAATATAGGTATATATATAGTATATATATATATATATATATATATATATATATATATATATATATATATATATATATACATATATATATGTATATATATATATATATATATATATATATATATATATATATATATATATATATATATATATATATGTATATATGTGTGTGTGTGTGTGTCTGCCTATGTGCTTGTGAAATGTTCCTCACTCCATCTTCTGCACATCAGACTCTACTGAAAGATATTTCTTTTTAAATGCACCTTGGTAATAAACCACACGAGACGAGGGAAATGATGATGTCCAAAAGGAAAAAATGGAAAAAAAAGGAAAAGAGAGGGAAAACAGTGGACAGAAAAAGAGGACATGACCAAGAAACCCAACCAAAGTGTCCTTGAACGCCAAAACTGAAAAGACTTCTTGTTGTAAAAGTCTGAGTTAGCGTAAGATTCTATTAATAGGCATTTCGTTCGAATTAGTTCAAATGGCTTTAACACTGCTATTGCTACTGATGATAATAACAATTATGATGATAATAATCATGATGATGATATTAATGATGATGATGTTTGCTTGGCGGTGCGGCATCTTGTTTATCAACTTAATTTGTCATAATTTAGACAACAAACAAATATGCCTGATCTTTCAACCACGCGATACGCGTTCCATAAACATGAAATTATTATTATTATTATTATTATTATTATTATTATTATTATTATTATTATTATTATTATTATTATTATTATTATTATTATTATTATTCAGAAGATGAACCCTATTCACATGGAACAAGCCCACAGGGGCCACTGACTTGAAATTCAAGTCTCCAAAGAATAATACAGTGTTCATTTGAAAGAAGTAACAGAAATACAGAAAGAAGAGATCAGGTATTAAAAGAAAAAAAAAAAAGCTATAACTACTGTGAATGTGTTTCCTAACAGTAGCAGTTACGACTTGGACCATCGACGGACGGTCTCTTGTCTGTCAATTTTTCATAAGTCGTATTTCGACAGAGATCTTTCGCATTCACAATTGATCCCTGAGCCCATTTTCCTGCCGAGAGAGAGCAACCATTTTCGCTGAACAGCAGCACCAATATGCGATAAATGTGCCTCACTGTGCTAATTTAATTTTCATTTTTTAAAAGTTGGTTTCTTTCCGTGTTTCCAATGACATTCTGTTGCTTCTTTGAATGACAAACATATTCTTTGGATGCTTAAATCTCAAGTCAGTGGCCCCTTTGGTGGGCTTCTTCCATATAAACAGGGTTCATATTCTGCATAATAATAATAATAATAATAATAATAATAATGATAATAATAATAATAATAATAATAATAATAATAATAATAATAATAATAATAATAATAATAATAATAATTTTTGGAAGCTTAAATTTCAGGACAATGAACCCAGTGGTTGGCTTGTTCCATATGAATAGGGTTCATCTTTTGAATAATAATAATAATAATAATAATAATAATAATAATAATAATAATAATAATAATAATAATAATAATAATAATAATTTAACTTCAAAGTTGCCTGTTAGAAGTTAAAGAAAAAGACTTACGGCGAAAGGCAGCTGGATTACACCGATTGAACCTAGATTATTTCGTATCAGTACCTTTAATCTTGAATACAATTATTTGTAACGAGCAAATGATCAAATTCCTTTCAAATTCATTATTACAAACACGACCGTAATCGTTATCATAAATTATTGTTTGACCAAATAGGCTGCAAATTTATTTGATTTCATCAGCCTAAGATCAAAGGGTTTCTGGTCTTAGACGTCGATGAGAGAATCAAAAATATATATATATATATACATATATATATATATATATATATATATATATATATATATATACTGTATATATATATATATATATATATATATATATATATATATATATATATATATATATATATATATATATATATATTATATATATATATATATATATATATATATATATATATATATATATATATATATATATATATAATATAATGGTATGTATGTATTCAGGTACTTATCATTACAGGGTACAAAGTCACCGGCAACGAACGTATGCGATTCGATTAAACATTCTTTTATTCCCATTATGGCGCTCAGAGGTCTGATCCAGTGGTATACATTTGTCCCGTCAAATCTACCTTAAAGCAACACAATTCGAATCTTTCCGGCAAGAACGAAAAGAGATCTACTATTTGTAGTTAGACTCGTGATCATAAATGATCAGAAATTTTCAGATAGCTGATGTCTATATTTAGACAACAAACAAATATTTCAACCACGCGATGCGCGTTCTATAAACATAAATTTATTCTTATTATTATTATTATTATTATTATTATTATTATTATTATTATTATTATTATTATTATTATTATTATTATTATTATTATTATTCATTATTATTATTATTATTATTATAATTATTATTATTATTATTATTATTATTTCCAATTAATATTAGTTATTATTCAGAAGATGAACCTTATTCATATGGAATAAGCCCACAGGACCACTGACTTGAAAAAGCTTCCAAAGAATATTCAGTGTATCTTTGTTAGTTCAAATCAATACTAATTTCATAACGACTGAAGCCATGGCAGATTTGACTTGCCACGGTAACATGAGCAAGGCATGAAAAAGAAATTCCACCACCACAGCAAAGTTTTGAGTCATTCATATATTAGCAACTTAATTGCCAGGTACATAAATAAGGAGTGATATTTTGGGTTTATAAACCCTCAACATTTCAGTACTTGGAAATTTTTAAACTTTGGAACTTTGCGAAAACTATAGATAACGATGAAAATGGCGACGTTTGTACAAGACTACAGCTCTGAAATTTGAAAAAAAAACTATGAAATCCCCAGGCATACAATTTTGCATTATCACCAAAATCTAAATCATATTGAGACGCAATTTCAGTTCAGCATCATCAGTTAATTCTTATTGCTATTGCCAACATTACTGCTACGAGAAAATCACGCACCAATGCTAGCGATATCAGTTCCAGTTACAGAGTTCAATATACCAAAATCAATATCACCGGATTCTTGACGGCAAAATTACAGAAGATGACTTCATCCTTTGGTCATTATCTCAAAAGAGAGATAGAGAGGCAGAGCATAGAGATAGAGATTAATCTCGAGACTGTCTTCTCATCGATATCAACATCTCCCAAACTCCACTTTTATAAAAAGGGACAGAAAAAATAAAAAGAAAGAAGTCTTTGTAACTCGTAATCTTCGCTACGACCTTCATCTTCGGTTTCCCCCAAATATCTTCTTCGACGAGACTTTTCTGAATCGAACAATGACGAGGATGGCAATACTTCGCGGTGAGGGGGGAGGGGGGGGGAGAGTCTGCAAATGTATATATTGTCCCGTCTTCGCTTCGAGAAGATGGAGAGAGAGAGAGAGAGAGAGAGAGAGAGAGAGAGAGAGAGATTTTCCCATACTTGGGGCTTGAGGGTTTAATATGAGAGAGATAGAGAGAGAGAGAGAGAGAGAGAGAGAGAGAGAGAGAGAGAGAGAGAGAGAGAGAGAGAGAGAGAGAGAGAGAGAGAGAGAGAGAGAGAAGTTCTCCGTACTTGGAGCTTGCAGCTTTGATATGAGAGAAAGAGAAAGAGAAATCAACAATTATAAATTTTTAAAACAATTACAATTTGAACAAAAATGCTGAGTCTATTTAAAAGAGAGAGAGGAGAGAGAGAGAGAGAGAGAGAGAGAGAGAGAGAGAGAGAGAGAGAGAGAGAGAGAGAGAGAGAATTATTATCAGTTACGAGGTTTTTAATTCCATAAAACCTGAACAAGCCATGTTTTATATCTGTTGAAGAGAGAGAGAGAGAGAGAGAGAGAGAGAGAGAGAGAGAGAGAGAGAGAGAGAGAGAGCGCAGAGTGATTTGTGAAGAAAAAGATCCCACTGATTTCGCCTATTGTTTGGAAATAAGGAATTTGTGGTGACAGGTCGGGAAATGGAGGCAAATCCATATAAACAGTCAGACAAACAGACAGATTGGCACATACCCAGATGCAATAAAGGAGAATAAAGCCTTGGGAGCTTAGCCAATCCTTAGTGATTGGTTATGAAGTATTGGAATGGTAGCGGATTGGTGATTGAGGCTGGAAAATGTTGAAAAGGAAGATGATTGGTGACTGGGCAAGAGATATAATCAATTGAAATGGAAAAGATTGGGTGTATAACTACCGAAAGAGAAATAATGTAATTAAAAATGGAAAAGATCCTGTTCAAATGGCCTATTATGAATTGTATGAATACAAAACAATGAGTTATATAGATATTATATATGGATATATATAATATATATATTTTTATATATAAATATATATATATATACCATCCTATATCAAATGCGGTCCTATTATAAATTGTTTGAATACATATAACAATATGATAAATATTATATATATATATATATATATATATATATATATATATATATATATATATATATATATATATATTATATATTAAACTAATCTGTTTGTTTATAAATTAAGCTTTTATGTTCAGAGCTACCTCCATCTCTCCCCTCTCTCTCTCTCTCTCTCTCTCTCTCTCTCTCTCTCTCTCTCTCACTGCCTTTGTAATCACTGTCTTTGTAACAACAATATATCAAAAGAACTAATATGGATATTTATGCATTACTCTTTCATGTTTCCAACTTTCCTCTCTCTCTCTCTCTCTCTCTCTCTCTCTCTCTCTCTCTCTCTCTCTCTCTCTCTCTCTCTCCTTTGCAACACATTACCATTATAAGTCCCTTTACAGCCCTAAATCTGCGGTAACCAACACACCATAAATACGTGATTTTGAAGAAACAACCCATTAAGAAAAAAGACAGCTACTGGGAATTATATAACAGAGAGAGAGAGAGAGAGAGAGAGAGAGAGAGAGAGAGAGAGAGAGAGAGAGAGAGAGAGAGAGAGAGAAAATTAGCAATTCCAAGAAATTTGCAAACCAAGGTTTTCAAAATTATTACAACTGGAGGAAGCGATGTTTTGGATCGGTTTAAGGTACAGAGAGAGAGAGAGAGAGAGAGAGAGAGAGAGAGACCTTACCTTACCTTACAGACCTTACAGTTCGTTCGGGTTGCCCCAGGTCCCTTAGTGTGAGGCACCTCTGATGTCTACCAGAGAATTGCTAATGCATCTTCCGGTATATTTTGCATCTTCCAGTCTTGGATGGTCTGGGATGCATCTTAGATATTTGTCGAGATTATTCTTAAACACATCTACGCTCACTCCTGATATGTTTCTCAGATGAGCTGGTAGCGCATTGAACAGACGCTGCATTATCGATGCTGGTGCGTGGTGGATTAATGTCCTGTGTGCTTTCCTTACTTTTCCTGGTATAGTTTTGGGCACTATTAATCTACCTCTGCTTGCTCTTTCTGATATTTTTAGCTCCATGATGTTTTCAGGAGTTCCTTCTATCTGTTTCCATGTCTGGATAATCATGTAGCGTTCTCTTCTTCTTTCAAAACTATATAGATTTAAGAATTGTAGTCTTTCCTAGTAGTCAAGGTCCTTAACTTCTTCTATTCTAGCTGTAAAGGACCTTTGTACACTCTCTATTTGTGCAATATCCTTTTGGTAGTGTGGGTACCATATTATATTGCAATATTCAAGTGGACTACGTACGTACGTTTTATAAAGCATAATCATGTGTTCGGCTTTTCTTGTTTTGAAGTGCCGGAACAACATTCCCATTTTTGCTTTGCATTTTGCCAATATTATTGCTATTTGGTCATTGCATAACATATTCCTATTCAACATCACACAAAGGTCTTTAACTGCTTGCTTATTTGTGATTGTCTCATTATTAGGTCCTTTATATGAATATAGCATTCCTTCTTCATCACCATAGTTTATTGATTCAAATTTATCAGAGTTAAATACCATCCTATTTATCTCTGCCCATTTATATATATTGTTTAGGTCTCTTTGTAGCGAGTTCCTGTCTTCATCACAAGTAATCTCTCTACTTATTCTTGTGTCATCAGCGAAACTTCTCACTACCGAGTCCTTAACATTACTGTCTATGTCTGCAATCATAATCACAAACAGCAATGCAGCTAATACCGTACCTTGTGGCACACCAGATATTATCGTAGCTTCATCCGATTTCTCATCGTTAGTAATCACCATCTGTTTTCTGTTTTGCAAAAATTCTTTTATCCATCTTCCTACTTTATCCACAATGTTATGTTTTCTCATTTTTTTTGCTAATATATTATGGTCTACCTTGTCAAAAGCTTTTGCAAAGTCTAGGTAAACCACATCTGTATCTTTTTCGTTTATCATATTTTTATATATGCTTTCATGGTGGACTTACAGTTGGGTTTGTGTGCTTCTTCCGGGTACAAAACCATGTTGTCCTATATTAAACAAACTATTTTTCATTAAATGGTTCATTATATATTTTTTCATGACCCTTTCGTAAACTTTCATAATATGAGATGTCAGACTCACAGGCCTATAATTACTTGCCTCTAGTCTTGATCCACCTTTGAAAGTTGGGGTAATATACGCTAATTTATGCTCATCATATATCTATACTTTGTCTTAATAATATTGCGAGTGGCCTTGCGACTGAATGAACCACTTTCTTTAACAAAATGGCAGGAACACCATCAGGACCTGCTGCTGATCCATTTTTAATCTCATTAATAGCCTGCACAATATCGGCTTCAGTAATAACTATGTCGGGTAAATATTCACTATTTTCATCTCTTATTTCTGTATCATTATCTTCATTACCAATTCTAGGTGTGAATTCACTCTTATATCTTTCTGCTAATATGTTACATATTTCCTTTTTTTTCATTTGTTAATAGCCCTTCAATTCTTAGAGGGCCTATTTCTACTCTTATTTTATTAATCTTTTTTACATGAGTAAAAAATTTTGGGGTTTTGTTTAATATTTTGTAGGGTCCTTTCTTCAAGGTCTTGTTTTTCTTTTTCTTTTGACTGTATAATCTTTTGTTCTGCATTTTCTATCTTACTTTTTAGCTCCATCACTTTCCATGCATTCTTTTCTTTTGCAAGACCTTTTTTCCAGAGAGAGAGAGAGAGAGAGAGAGAGAGAGAGAGAGAGAGAGAGAGAGAGAGAGAGAGAGAGAGAGAGATTTGCAATTTATGGATCTATTTGAGAGAGAGAGAGAGAGAGAGAGAGAGAGAGAGAGAGAGAGAGAGAGAGAGAGAGAGAGAGAGAGAGAATAACAATGATTTTACTACCAGTACAGCTTGAACAGCCATGCTATGGATTTATTTAAGAGAGAGAGAGAGAGAGAGAGAGAGAGAGAGAGAGAGAGAGAGAGAGAGAGAGAGAGAGAGAGAGAGAGATATTTGCAGCTTGAACACAATGGATTTATTTTTAAAATCAGTGCAAATCGAACAGCCGTGTTATGAATCTATTTGAGAGAGAGAGAGAGAGAGAGAGAGAGAGAGAGAGAGAGAGAGAGAGAGAGAGAGAGAGAGAGAGAGAGAGAGAGAGAGATTTACAATAACAATGATTTTACAACCAGTACAACTTGAACAACCATGCTATGGATTTATTTAAGAGAGAGAGAGAGAGAGAGGGAGTTTTACAATAACAATGATTTTACAACCAGTACAACTTTAACAACCATGCTATAGATTTATTTGAGAGAGAGAGAGAGAGAGAGAGGAGAGAGAGAGAGATTTGCAATAACAAGGTTTTTAAAATCAGCAGAACTTGAACAGCCGTGTTATGGATCTATTTCAGAGAGAGAGAGAGAGAGAGAGAGAGAGAGAGAGAGAGAGAGAGAGAGAGAGAGAGAGAGAGAACTGAAAAACTAGCAGTGACAAGGGTTTAAAAACTTTATTGATCAAGTAAGACGTGCATGAAAAGATCTTGATCTCTTTCAGGTCAAATTCTATAGAGAAAGAGAAAGAGAGAAT
>NC_089789.1:12174114-12179114 GCF_040412425.1 Macrobrachium rosenbergii | reverse complement strand
GCAAGGCCTTTCAACTTCTTGCCCTTTACTTAGTAGACTGAAGAAATACAAGAATAAGTTTACAAAGAAAGTCCTTATAAATTACAGATGGGAATTACAAAGAAAAAAATATATACTGGGAATCCCACACTATGTATATATATATATATATATATATATATATATATATATATATATATATATATATATATATATATATATATATATATATATATAATGTCATGATGTGAACCAAGTATCTGGTTATTACACAACTAATCAAAGAATTAAAAATTTACCTCACTTCAGCTAGATACCTGAACTCTCATAACAATAAAAATTATGACTGAGTACTCTAATGGTAACAGTGATCCCTTAAAAAATTCATCAATCATGTGAAAAACTAAACTAATTCACTTCAGAAAAACTAAAGGAAAAAACGTGTTTATCACTTTGCGTTATGCACACAATTAATCCTATTCACTGGTGGTCAAGAAATGAAACACTGTTTTTTAAAAATTTTAAAAACTAAAATTTATTTTTAAATTCAAAATTTATAATTAGAATTCACAATCTGAAAAATTTGCTATTACTTGAAAGCAACACAAAATTTAATTAATTCTTGACTCAAATTATTAAACAATTACTTGAAAGCAACACAAAATTTAATTAATTCTTGACGCAAATTATTAAACAAAACTAAATCACAAAAACTTTAATTTATCAAGAAATTAAATTAATCAAGCAAAATTTAAACTAACAAGAAATGCTGAAGATTTGGAAAGAGAATTTTAATAAAAAAATTAAATCAAGTATACGATGTTAAATTATCAAGAAATATTTAAAATGCTAAGTAAATGAATGTTAAATCACCAATATATACAATGTGAAAAATCAAGAGATTGCAAACACAATAACACACAAAAATACACAAAAGATTTATCAATAATAATTTCGTTAAGGAAAAATTTCCCTAATATACCTTATTATACCATGGTAATAATAAGTGAAATTCACTTTACCTTACACAGGCTTGTGAAAACATTTGCAAAACCACTTGCAGCTGCTTTAGATTCACAAAACACTTTTTTTGTTAAGCACCGTTACGAATATACAATTTTCCGAAACTCAGATTTCAAAAGCTAAGTTTGATACCAGTGACCACACTAACACTTTACGTTAATAATTTCTCTCCTTTGAAGAAAGAGAGAGAGAGAGAGAAAGAGAGAGAGAGAGAGAACCAAACTAGTCACCCTCTGAAATCAGAATGAATAGATTTTAGGATTCCAGTAGGAAATGAAAGAATCAAATGACATCATTAAGGCATTTTGTGAACGAGGATGTGAGAGAAAGTTCTAGAAGAAGGAAGCAAAATGTTTTGAATTGCAATCTTAAAAAACATGACATAATCGAACGAGACATTTACTCTTACTCTCAAAAGGGCATACGTGATTTGAAAAAAAAAAAAAAAAATCATATGGGAAGCGATCAGAAAAATAAGTGATCAGAGCAATATATGTAACATTGCGAAATCATTCATCTTCCTGGAGTATGGGACAAAACTTTTACAGGAATCGTAACACAACTTGATTACTATTCCCGACCTGTCAAAACGTGAATCAAAACAAAGCGCTCTCTTATCTTAACTGATGACAACTGAAGTGAAACAAGCCTTCACAGAACACACACACATGTTGCTGATATACTAAATTACTATTGAAAATGTATTATCAATTCTAAATTATGCTGTCAAGTTATCTAAATCATTAACTCTTTTGAGATCTGATACTACACTACGATATTCACTACATAAAACATGATAATTCAAGTAAATATATTATGGAAAGACACATATTACAAGGCAACATCATGAAAATATATAAAACATGATAAATATACGAGTAAATATATCAAAACTATAAAAGATACATATTACAAGGCAACATCATGAATATATATATATATATATATATATATATATATATATATATATATATATATATATATATAAATATATATATATGTATATAAATATATATATATATAATATATATATATATATATTTACACTTTTTACAAAATAAAATCAATACCCAAAAGAAATAACACTGTTTTCCATCTTACAGAAACCTTGGTACGCAGAGCCATTAATCTCTTTGCCCTTGACAGCAAAACCCTCTTACATTTATTGCAAGAAGGTATTACTTGCCTTCTAGATTGCTTCAAGAGTACCCAGTTATTAAACTTTATTCCAGTGGCCTAAGAGTTTCACAGCTTTCCTCAGAGGGGCTTAACTAAAGTACTTTCATTTGAGTGAAAAATGACACATGTTGCAAAGACTTTATATGTGTTGAAACGTTGCTGCACCTATAAGAATTAGAAAGACCAAATCATCTGAAAGGAAATAAGGATTTTGTAGTTCAGTTTACATTCACTGAATAAATTTGAATGGCAGCACTTAAAAGAGAGATTATTACTAGACAAATAAATAATGAAAGTATTAAATACTGTAATTTTCTTTTGATATTTCTTAGATAAGAATTAGTTATTTTTTTGGTGCACCTCTATACCTAACATAGCTAAAACCTTGATATAATGCATCCTCTGGACATTTTTTATAGATACAGAGAAAATTAAAGTTATAATCCACGTGTAAAGGAAAATAAACTGCTAGAATAAATTTAATATATCTTTAAGTACTTGATTGCTATGACACAAACCTTATGCCCTTAGTATTAAGGGCATTCTCTCTCTCTCTCTCTCTTCCATATATTCAAGCATTCTGATATCCCCAACTTCAAGCCCAAATCACTAAGGGCATCCCCCCCCTTCTCTCTCTCTCTCTCTCTCTCTCTCTCTCTCTCTCTCTCTCTCTCTCTCTCTCTCTCTCTTCCATAAATTCTAGAATTCTGATATCCCCAACCTAATGCCCTAACCATTAAGGATTTTTTTCTCTCTCTCTCTCTCTCTCTCTCTCTCTCTCTCTCTCTCTCTCTCTCTCTCTTCCATACATTCAAGAATTCTGGTATCCCAGCCTTATGCCCCAGCCATTATGGATATTCTCTCTTTCTCTCTCTCTCTTCCATATATTCAAGAATTCTGATATCCCAACCTTATGCCCTAATCATTTAGGATATTCTCTCTCTCTCTCTCTCTCTCTCTCTCTCTCTCTCTCTCTCTCTCTCTCTCTCTCTCTCTCTTCCATAATTCAAGTATTCTGGTATCCCCAATCTTAATCCTCAGTCTTATGCCCCAATCATTAAGGGCATTCTCGGACTCTCTCTCTCTCTCTCTCTCTCTCTCTCTCTCTCTCTCTCTCTCTCTCTCTCATCCCATAAATTCAAATATTCTGAAATCCTCAAAGTTAAGCCCTAATCATTAAGGGCATTCTCTCTCTCTCTCTCTCTCTCTCTCTCTCTCTCTCTTCCATATATTCGAGAATTATGTTATCCACAACCTTATGCTCTAATCATCAAGGATATTATCTCTCTCTCTCTCTCTCTCTGTCTTCCATAAATTCAAGCATTCTGGTATCCCCAATCTTAAGCCTAAATTTTAAGCCCCAATCATTAAGGGCATTCTTGGGCGCGCGCGCTCTCTCTCTCTCTCTCTTTCCAGCCTTAAGAGAACCCATTCATTCTAAACTCACGTTAGAAACCCAGGGGCAATTTCCCCAAAACATGTTTTAAAAAACTTTTAATAGATAAACTTTTTTTTTTAAACTCTACCTCATTTTCTACTTTGATCTCTCATCTGAACTTCTGTTTAAATAACGACGTCTCATATTACTCGACTCTTCGTCTAGATGGGCCATTTCCCAAACTCATTTCCTTACGAAATTAACTTTCGTGCGTAGTTTTTATTCCGTCACGCGGAAACTATAATGGTTATTCGCTTTAAAGACCTGAGTTTAGGATCTATCTATCTATCTATCTGTCTATTAATATATATATATATATATATATATATATATATATATATATATATATATATATATATATATATATATTCTTTTCCTTCATTTGTAAACGTATTTTGATAATTTTAGTTATCTACTTACACTTTATTTTACTTTTTAAAATTATTATTATTATTATTATTATTATTATTATTATTATTATTATTATTATTATTATTATTATTATTAAAAAGATGAACCTTATTCACATAGAACAAGCCAACCACAGGAGCCATTGACTTGAAATTCAAGCCTCCAAAGAATATGGCGTTCATTTGAAAGAAGTAGCAGAAGGTAATAGGAAATACAGAAAGAAGAGATCAGTTATTGGAAGAGAAAAAGTAAATTAACACATTAATCAATATAAAATTAAAATGAATCAGTAAAACTGATAAATAAATTATTAATTTATTAATCTATTTTTTCTTTTCTAATAACTGATCTCTTCTTTCTGTATTTCCTGTTGCCTTCTGTAACTTCTTGCAAATGAACACCATATTCTTAGGAAGCCTGAATTTCAAGTCAATGGTCCCCGTGGTGGGCTTGTTCTGTATGAATAGGGTTCATCTTCTTATTAATAAATAATAAATGTTATATTCATTAATAAATGTTATATTCATACAGGCTGTTGTTCTGTAGGATACATTATTGTTGTTGTTGATATAAACCGAAATCTCAACAAATGAGAATGGCACAGAAGGGAAATATTAGGGAATGAAGGAAATCAATGCTATAAGGTCGAAAATCCTGTCAACGTGACCCTATTTCCACCCATCGTGACAGGTCACATCTTCAGGGGTGTCGTGACATGTAAATGAGTGATATTAATTAGCAATTTTCACATACAAAGGTTATCCACCTATTGATTAAATACATCTCACCAGCCCTAGGAGAGCTGTTAATCAGCTCAGTGGTCTGGTAAAACTAAGGTACACTTAACTTTTAACAATATTAAACGCTTTTCAAAATCAGTATTAACTTACTTTCTTTAATAATATTGAGGTTAAGAGCTTCTAAAATCGGTTTTGTCCTTTTTACCAAAGAATTCCCAGTTTCAAGATAT
>NC_089789.1:12146614-12166614 GCF_040412425.1 Macrobrachium rosenbergii | reverse complement strand
TAGCATTGACTAATTTAGCAGGTCAAATCGACCCTATTCTTCAAATCAGTAACTTTCTGAAAAATCGGCTGGAAATATAATTATATCTAATAATTCCCTCTGGAGTCTCTCCAAATGTAATGATAGACGATAAGGGACAGAAAATGACAGAAAATTGCTCAGGAGTTTTGCAGGATGACGAAAACGCATCTTCGAGATTTGGTCTAATTTAGATCATAACTCAACAGGTTAATGGGCTGGAGACATTATCTTATTTTGTGGAAACCAGCAATCATAATTTTTTTTAATTTTAAAACGAATCCTGGAAATTTTATCTAAATCAAAATTCAATAGGCTAGAGACATCATTTTATTTTGTGAAAATCACGAGTCATAATATTTTTCTATTTTAAAACGAATCCTCGAGATTTGATCTAAATCAAAATTTAATAGACTAGAGACATCATTTATTTTGTGAAAACCAGGACTCATAATGTTTTTCTATTTTAACACGAATCCTAGAGATTTGGTCTGATTTAGATAAAAATTTACTAGGTTCGGAATATTATTCTATTTTGTAAAAACCATAAATCATAATATTTTTCTATTTTAAAAGTGCAGAGGGTTCCTGAGGTATAATTTATTAATCCTACAATATTTAAATAATTTTTCATCCTTCATTAAACAGCTCAATTAAACAGTAGTAGGCGATAATTCAATGAGCTGTACTTGATGTTAAGTATTTACAAAAACAGTTAATTATTGAAGTATGGTTCTCACTAATTTGCATATCTAAATGGATGAATGAGGGTAAATTATTAATTAACTGTTCGTTTTACGTTTTCCAAACTAATCCAGTGACATAAATATGTGACTTCAACTTACAGTAAAATATATATACCACAAATAAAACAATTTTTACAATGGAAACAACATTGATAGGAAACAAATAGACAATGCTTAGAAACGACCAAGTTAGGAACATACACAGTAATTGAAATATATTACAAAAAATTATCTAACACACAGAGACAAAATACTGTATTAAAAACAATATTAAAGAAGAGGACAGTCTAACACATTCAGGGCTATAAAACAAGAAACTGATTAATTAATTATCTAGTATCATATGCACTGGTCACTGACTCAGTATAAGACACTGAAATAGCTTTAAAGAATTCAATATTAGTATTTTAACATAAGGATTCGATACGACTGTAAAATATGAAGAAATCAAAATTATTTTTCCTTACCTGATCGTTAGGTTTATAGGCTTTGCTTGGGATGGGTTGTGGCGACGGGGTGAAATTCACTGAAAATATAAAATAATTTTTTAGAATTTTAAAAATATTTTGCCTATTTTTGTAGTTTTACTTCGTCGTGAGGGAGCAAAATCACTTAGTAATTTTTCTTATCATTATTATATTAAATTTTGTAGTTTCAGCTCACTGGGTAGAAGCAAACTAATTCAGAATATTTCACGGGCCAACATAATTCGTTAGTTTTAATTCAACGTGAAGATGGAGAAACGTAATGCAATATTTTTTTAACTAATTCGCCACTTTATTTAGCTTTGATTTATAATTTTCATTCACTGCAAATAACTGAAATGATACATTTAGAGCTATGGCTCAAATAACGAGACAAGAAAAATACATAAAAAAAAAATGTGATTTGAAAGAAGCGAAATGAAATGAATTCAGAGACTAATATTCTGAGCAAATAGATCAACAAATGTATTTTGAGATTACCTCAGATAAATTAATATCACAAAAACACAATAAACCTTTATCGTAGTCTTAATAGCCAATTACAGAATTCAATAGCCTTCAATAAATCAGTTTAATTGAAAAATATTTTAGATAAACAAATTTCTAATCTGGTTTATGTCCGACTGTTATTTCTTCATCACACAGTATTATAGAAATTGTAACGTGGAATCAATTTTTCATCTTGTCACTACCCAAATTTAATTTTTAATCACCAAAGTATCTTAGTCTCATAGAAATAAACCTATAATGAATATATAAGTATTTAATCTAATTCCAGGTTAATTATTTTTTAATCGCCCTCCATTATTTGCACAAGACAAAAATTTCACTGAAAAATAAAATATAATCATCATTCCTTGTTAATTGCACAGTAGCTGAAACACGTTAAGACCATGTTACTCTTCTCGGTATCTCTTACACGCACGCGCAAGTTCACACACACACGCACACACAAAGGCATGCAAAATTTCATCAACTTCATAATCCATTTCATCATTCGTCTTTAATTGCACTGTAGCTGAAACACGTTTAGATCATGTTACTCGTCTCGGTATGGTATCTCTTACACACACGCAATCACACACACACGCGTGTGCACATCACAGATAACAATGCATCGGTCTTCTAGGCAGTCTTATCCACTCCATTTCCAACCGACCAAGCCAAGGCAATTCGGACAAAACGTCTTTGTCCCCTCGGAACCTCAACAACACTCGAGTGGGTTTCATAGTAAAGCAAACACAAGGGCTTGTCTGGGGATACATCCTTCATATTTGGTCCACCGCCACTGAGCTATTCTTTATTATCTTTCTGTCGTGCTTTCTTTACTGTCAAAGAACTGTTCTTTAGCTTTCTCTCGTCCTGTCTTTACTGTCAAAGCCTATTCTTTATCTTTCTCTCGTCCGTTCTTTACTGTAAAAAAACTACTTTAGCTTTCTCTCGTCCTTTCTTAACAGTCAAAACACTACTGTAGCTTTCTCTCGTCCTTCCTCTACTGTAAAAAACTACTTCAGCTTTCTCTAGTCCATTCTTTACTGTAAAAAACTACTTTAGCTTTCTCTTGTCCTTTCTGAAGAGTCAAAAAACTACTTTAGTTTTCTCTAGTCCTTTCTCTACTGACAAAATCCTATTCTTCCACTTTCCATTCTTTCTCTCTCTTTCATATTTGCTCTACCGTTACAGGGGTACTCTTTATCATCTTTCCCGCTTCCTTTCTTTCTTGTCAAATAGATATTCTTTAGCTTTCTATCGTCGTTTCTCTACTGTCAAAAAGCTCGCTTTCGCTTGTCCTTTCTTAAATGACTAAGCCTGTTCTTTATCTTTGTCTCGTTCTTTCTTTAACGTATAAACTACTTAGCTTTCTCTCGTCTTTTCTGAACAGTCAAAAATCTACTTTGGTTTTCTCTAATCCTTTCTTTACTGTCAAAATTCTACTCTTTCACTTTCTCTCGTCCTTTCTCTTTCTTTCATATTTGGTCTACCATCAAAAAGCTATTCTTTATTATCTTTATCTGCTTTTTTTGACAAAATGCTGTTGCTTTCTTTCGTTCTTTCTTTTCTTTTTCTGTACTTTCTTTGAAATAACTATATTCTTTCTCTTTCTCTATTCTCTTTTTCATATTTGTTGTCAGTGAGAAAATACTTTCATTTACTTTCTTTTGTCATTTTCTATTGAGGAAGACTTTTCTTTAGCTTTCTCTAGTCCTTTCTTGACTGTTAAAACGCTATTCTTCTGCTTTCTATTTTTTTTCTTTTCAAAGCTGTTTTTTTAGCTTTCTTTCGTTTTCTTTTATATGTCAAGAAAATATTCATTTACTTTCTTTTGTCCTTTCTTTAGTGTTAAAAAATATTTTTTCTTTTTCTCGTTCTTTCTTTATTGTCAAGAAAATATTATATTACTTTCTCTCGTCCTTTCTTTCTTGTAAAAAATCTGTTCTTTCACTTTCTCTTATACTTTCTTTACTATAAAAAAGGCATTCTTCCTCTTTCTCTCGTCCTTTCTTTCCTGTCAAAAGCTATTCTTCCGCTTTCTCATGTCCTTTCTTTCCTGTCAAAAGCTATTCTTCCGCTTTCTCTCGTCCACTCTTTCCTGTCGAATAGCTATTCTTTAGCTTTCTCTTGTCCTTTCTTTCCTGTCGAATAGCTATTCTTTAGCTTTCTCTCGTCCTTTCTTTCCTATCGAATAGCTATTCTTTAGCTTTCTCTCATCCACTCTTTCCTGTCAAATAGCTATTCTTTAGCTTTCTCTCGTCCATTCTTTACTGACAAAAGTACATTCTTTCTCTTTCTGTTGTTCTGATTTTTCGGTCAAACAGCTATTCTTTCGCTTTCCCTCGTCTTTTGTGTAATGTCAAAAGGCTTTCATTTCTTTTCCTCCTCTGCTCTACCATTCTTTCTCCCAATCTCTCATTCTTCCTCATCAAAAGGCCATTTTACTCAACATTTCTTCAGTAAACCAAGACATTTAATATCGACAGGTGTGTACTGAAACACGCTAAAGTTATAAATGAGAAAATGTAAATTCTGAGCACTTCCTATCGTAGTTTCCACAGTGAAGTTCCTTTGGCTCACTGTGACTAAGGAATCTTCATTATATTAATTTGAAATGCGTATTCCTGTAAGAAAACACACTATATTAGTCAACTACTGATGTATATCCTACTGATTTACATTCTGAAGTTCAATCAGCTGTTGCCATCTACGCCTGTAATACATTAATGTATTTGTAAACTATTTGCCAGAAATTGATTAAATGTACTAAAATGAAGGCGAATATTTAGATAATTTTCTGTTGCAACAAGATTCAGTGGGGATTATGGTGGGGACTATATATATATATATATATATATATATATATATATATATATATATATATATATATATATATATATATATATATATATATATATATAGAATTTCTAAATAATAAAACTCCTCCATGTTTAAGATTACCTAAAACAGTTATCCTTGTATTTTGTTAATTTACTGACATTTTTATATATTTATGCATTAATTTGTTAACTTGTTTTTGTTTTCTAATAACTGGTCTCTTCTTTATGGATACCCCATTACCTTCTATTACTTCTTTCCGATGAACACCATATTCTTTGGAAGCTTCAATTTCAAGTCAATGGCCCCTGTGGGCTTGTTCCATATGAATACGGTTCATCTTCTGAATAATAATAATAATAATAATAATAATAATAATAATAATAATAATAATAATAATAATAATAATAATAATAATAATAATAATAATTGCCATCGCCCAACCAGGAGCTTCTTGGACGTTATGAAATTGCTCAAGGAAATTGCATTGAACAACTGTAATTGCATTGGCTGAAATCGTCTATTATTATTATTATTATTATTATTATTATTATTATTATTATTATTATTATTATTATTATTATTATTATTATTCAGAAGATGAAATCTATTCATATGGAAAAAGCCCACCATAGGGGCCACTGAATTGAAATTCAAGCTTCCAAAGAATGTGGTGTTCATTAGAAAGAAATTACAGATGGTAATATGAAATACAGAAAGAAGAGATCACTTACTAAAATGGAAAAGAATCTAAATTGAGAAATTAATAATAAATGAATAAATGAAAACAAATAAGCAAAATAAAAAAATAACTCCTCGTTTGCGAAATTCCTAAAAAATTATATTGCCCTTTTGATAGTAAGATTATTCTATGTGGCAAGATTTACAGAAGGCTAAAAGAAACTCTAATCATACGAGAGCTATATCATGTCTAGAATTGGTTAAATGCCCCAGTTACAGGGTAGAAATCAGCAGTACCCAAATCCCGGTTCGAGAGACATTTAACCAAGTACGTTGCCTTTTACGTGCCCGAATTATGCCTGAATTATGCCCGAGTTATGCCCCAGAGTTCAGCTGAGACTACTTAGACAGACAGTGAAGCATTGTTCGAAACTGTCGTAAGCTCATCTCGATTGCAGTACAATAAGTAGACTAAGAGACTCTTGGTATTTGTGAAGCCATGTTCCACAGGACTTTGATGGATGCTGAAGGTTAAGTGTGAAATTCAGATGGAAATTGAACGAACTAGATAAAACTGACTGCTAAAATATATTTGGCGGCTTACGTAACAAAATAGGTAACTAAATGCAAAGAATTTATTCATAGATGCAGGTTTATGGGAATCAAAACGTTAAAAGAACAAATCAAAAGAATATTCTCATAGAAAATAAAATTAGTTATAGGCACTGTCCTTTTTATATTTCGTATCAAGGTTTATCAATGAAGGCTGACAAAGGTTTCATATAAAGTTCAGCTAATATCAATGTTCTTTGGAGAATTTTGACGTTTTAAATAAAGTAAAAAAATGGCCTTCATATCAGTAATTTTAGAAATTATTTATACACTATAATATTGCAAATAAAAAATACCCCTTATATCTGATGTATAATGTTAAATGTTCTTTAATGATTACGATATAAGAATCATTAATGACAATAAAATTATTTTAGATAATCTTACGTATCGAGTTCACTTATCTACTTTTCTCTTTTATTACTTTTAAAGTATATGTGAGAAAGCTCAGCTAAGGAGATAGTCGTCTCTACAGCTGGTTGGGTGAGTCCAGAGGTCCACATTAGACCTGTTAACCCTACAAACCTTGCCATGCCTGAGGGCCCCGTGGTGAAAGGCACCAGTCAAGGAGATGGTTATGTCAGCCAGCTTAGCTATCAGGATAATTGGAAAGTAACATTGAAGAACTAAAAACAAAGAATGAAATGGAATTCATGAATTCCCCTCCTTCAATTTAAACTACGCAGGGGATAAAGTCAGCATAAGTAGATTACGGTGGTCAGAGTGTTTTTCTGCCCGTAAGCAACGTCAGATTTATGGTCAGAATGCATTTCTACCCGTAAACATAGTCAGATTTGATGTGGGGATTTGTGAGGAAAGTCAGATTTATGACCAGAGTGTAATTCAAGCCCGTAAACGTAGTCACATTTATGTCAGAATGTATTTCTGCCCATAAGCAAAGTCAGTTTATGGTCAGAATGTATTTCTGTCCGTAAGGAAAGGCCGATTTATAGTCAGAATGTATTTCTGCCCGTGAACAGAGTCAGATTTTTGGTCAGAAAGTAAACAAAGTTAGATTTGATGTCAGAAGATTTTGCACAGAAATTTGATGATATGGGATTTGCAAGGAAAGTCAGATATATGACCAGGATGTATTTCTGCCCGTAAACGTAGTCATATTTATGTCAGATGGATTTTTGCCCGTAAGCAAAGTCAGATTTTTGGTCAAAATGTATTTCTGCCAGTAAGCAAAGTCAGATTTTTGGTCAGAATGTTTTTCTGCACGTAAGCACAGTCAGATTTATGGTCAGAATGTATTTCTGCCTGTAAGCACAGTCAGATTTATGGTCAGAATGTATTTCTGCCTGTAAGCAAAGGCAGATTTATCGTCAGAGTGTTTTCTGACCGTAAGCAAAGTCAGATTTATGGTCAGATTGTATTTCTGCCCGTAAGGAAAGCCAGATTTATGATCAGAATGTTTTTCTGCCCGTAAACAAAGTCAGATTTATGGTCAGAATGTATTTCTGCCCATAAGGAAAGTCAGATTTATGGTCAGAATGTATTTCTGCCTGTAAACTAGTCAGATTTATCGGGGAGTGTTTTGTAACCAAGCAAAGCTCAGATTTATGGTCAGATTGTATTTCTGCCTCAAGACCAGATTTAAACATGTTTTGACAAGGTAAAATGGGAAAGCCAGTTATGGTCAGAAATTTCTGCCCATTTGAGAGATTTTGGTCATAAATTTTGCCTGTAAACTTTCAGAGTTTTATGGTCAAATGGACCCAGAAGTACTTCAGATTTTGGTCAGAATGTATTTCTGCCCGTAAACAACCCATTTGTTGAGGATTTGTAAACAAGAATACTTTTTTGTAACATGAATAATGATAATGTAAACATGAAAAGGTAAAATGTAATCAGTAGCTGTGAAACTTTTGACTACCAGTGAAATGTTGCAGCGAGCTTTTCAGAGATTTACAGGCAGAGGCAGGATGAGTTTCGGTTTGTTTCTTAAATAAAACCAACTTGTTTTGTTGAATAAATAACATGAATAATGATCACTGAGGTCAGTTTGTCGACAAGATAATTTAGTCATGTCTCATGAAACCAACATGCATTTGTTGACCCAAATACTGAATTGGACACCAGGTCAATTTATTTTTTCCTGTGTGTAGCTTGTAGTCAACGAGAAATAGAGTCCTTGTTTAGATTTGCCGTCGTTAAGTCAAGAGTCAACATTCTCACTACTGGCCTGTAAATAAGTGTGCTACAGAAGGTCACCTAGAACAGAGCTTCAGAATATGGACTTGCAATCTCAACCCTCCCTTATGTTACCTTCATTATAGACTCTAGGGTACGTAGGCAATAAAACAACTGGGTGCACAGGAGACTATACTTACAGGTTTCTATGGTGCAGTTGTCTCCCGGTCTGATCTTCTTATTATCTGGGCAGATACACGTGAAGCCTTCCGACGTCATGTTGGTGGGGTGACAGGCTATGCCTGCTCCACATGGATCGTTGGAACACACGTCAGGAGAAGCTAGAGGCCTCGTGAGCGACTCGGCTGCCCAGCCAGTCTCGGAATCCCTGCTCTGGAGCTTCCTCTTGCGAGGTTTTCCAGTCTTCATCATCAGGACTGGAGCCGTAGTGTTCCTTAGAGTAGGAAGAGCTGTAGGCGTCATTTGAACATCTGATCTCACTGTACTCTGCGAAGGTTGCTTCTGGGGAAGGACTGCTCGCCATTGGTCTAGGTGCGCCTGCTGGCGAATTCATAGGCTGAAGTATGGTATTCGAGGAACGAGGTGGAGCCTCAGAGTCCTTCGTTGCCTTCTGCGTCTGATCTGGGTGACTTGTTTTGGTGATGGCAGACAGAATGAGAGTTGGCATTGTGGTTTCCAGGATCGGCGTGCTGGAAAAGGCGAGACTGGAGAGGAGGAGAGAAGTGGAGGTAGAGTTCAGAGTCGGCGTAGTCTGTATTTCGGTGAAAGGAGGTGGCGGAGAAGGAGGTACTGCCGGCAGGGAGGTCACTGGGACAGCTGGCGGTGCCCAAGATTCCAGAGTCGCCATATTATTCGGGACGACTTGACCATAGGAGTCAGAGTGATTTGACGGTTGAGACGAGTTAGCGGATGAGAGGGTGGATGTTTCTTGGTTGAGGATGATGTCATTTTCACCCATGCTGAGTCTCTCTTCTACAGGTCCCGTTTCATCTACTCGTTGCCAGGTTTCGTTGCCCACAGATGTATCTGGAATGATAACAGAAAATGGTGAACGTTTGATTGATTATCATCAAGTGTGGTGTTGAGGACTACTTTCTCTCTCTCTCTCTCTCTCTCTCTCTCTCTCTCTTCTTTCCACACTCCACACACATACACACACATGTGTGTGTATGTATATATATATATATATATATATATATATATATATATATATATATATATATATATATATATATATATACATATATATAAATATATATATATATATATATATATATATATATATATATATATATATATATATATGTATGTGTGTGTGTATAATATATATATATATCCTATATATCATATTATATATCGGAAATAATATATTTTTATATATATATATATATATTTTTAGTTGATAATAAGTTTGTGTGTGTAAGCCCACGGGATAAACTACAAACTTAATATCAACTAAAAATTCGCTCTACCTAAATAATATATTTTATATATTTACCGAGAGGAATTTTTTAGTTGATAATAAGTTCGTCGTAGCCCACGGGACGAACTTATTATCAACTAAAAATCACAGTGACATATGATGAAAATATATATTTAGGTATAATATATATATTAAAGGACGTTTATATATATGATTATATATAATCACGGTGATGTGATAAAAGTCATATATGTGTGTGTGTGTGTGTATGCAAACATGTATTTATGCATGTATAACCATGTGAGCATTACAGGAAATAAAACAATATATTTTTAATGTACACTCATCTGCAAGGTCTCAACAAAATATATAATACCCTTGAAAAATGATCTTCCCTTCTTCAGTAAAATAGAAAAAATACACATCATAATTCTTTGCAACCGACAATGTGGTTCGGTGAGAACAGCAGAAGATGAACCAAGAAACGTTAATTTACTCTTGTAAGATCTCTTAAAAAAATAGATGTACACATTTTTCATTAAATTATTAATGTATCATCCATTTTATATCTAAATCTCCTTTGCCATCTTATAAAAAATTAAATAGCATAAAAGAAAGCCGCTCCTTCTTAAATAAAATATAAGGAAACCGCACTGGGAAAATAAAGTCAAAACAAGCAAGGGAGGTATTATTATCTATAAGCTCCTCGAAGGGAAATACATATATACCTGAAAACTGAGAGATAAAACTTTTTGCCCAAAGCCTGAGAGAGAATCATTGGAAGCTCTCAGACCAGAGGGAGAAATAATGGCAGAAAAGGAAAGTCTTCTTAAACCTGGTATTATGAAAGCCTAGTCTTCTTCTTGTTTATTCTAGTTTTCGAGTTACTCTAGTTGCTAATTCCTATTCCGATGGGAATTTTCATCTATTTCGGTACATCCTCTTATTCTCCTTCTTTGAAAGGGTTGATAAGAAGCTTATAAAAGCCTTGAAGGGAGGAGATGTGTGCAAGAAGAGGGGCAGAAACTGCTGGAAAATTTTGATAGGAAATTGGGTCGTAAAGTTCTCACGACGAAAATGGGAAGAAGTTTATGTGTGTACTTTCATATTGCTTCGTTTAGCGCGAGTGACGTTGCATTCTCTCTCTCTCTCTCTCTCTCTCTCTCTCTCTCTCTCTCTCTCTCTCTCTCTCTCTCTCTCTCTACCTTGACTTACTTAATTTAGGGATTTTTAATATCCTTCATAAAACTTGCCCTAGATGCTGTACACAATTATTCTATATATATATATATATATATATATATATATATATATATATATATATATATATATATATACATATACATAAATATACAGTATATGTAGTATATATATATATATATATATATATATATATATATATATATATATATATATATATATATATATATATATCTAAACTGAATGTAATTTGAAATAGTTTCTGTCATATTGAAAGCATTCTAATGGAAATAAATTATACCAGCCAACTAGATTTATGAATCGAAAGTCAATATTGTCTTCTACTGACACATGTTAATGATGGTAAATTTAATAATAAAAGTATGTGTTAAAAATAATTTTGAATAAACATCTATGAATCATTAACATTTTTATATGAACAATTTAACAAAACTAACACGTAATGAAAACTGAATTTCATGTGGTGTGCTTGTAATAATATACAAATAAATGTGTTTTTATCAAGATAATTTTTAAGATATATGTCAACATAGTAATATCATTAATATTATTATCACTTAAATAATGATAAAAAAATTCATATTCGATGAAAAAGGAAATATTAGATCAAATATAGTCAACCTGAAATAATCTGTCCATGAAATTTCTCCTAAAATCTGAAATTTGCAAGCGACAGATATCTTGGATAATTGCATTACGGCCTCCAGCAGCGAGGTAATTATATTTGTTGATAATTTTCCCCCTTTTCCGCTCAATTGTTTACGCGGCAACATAATTACACATTACTAAACTGAGTAATTAACCAGATCATTTAATAGCTTGCAGTTATTCCTGGGCAGTTTATTTGTACGGTGTATGACGAGGTGAGGTTATATTGCATGTCTGTGCTTTGATATTGTTATTAATAATTTCTAGGGACATTTATCCATATTCTCAAATATAACAGTTATTAACATTTCGTAATGTCGTTATTCATATTACCTTTATGACAGTTATTAACAATTCTTCATGTCATTAATCATATTGACATTTATCAGTTAATGCCATTTCTTCATGTCATTATTCATATCACATTTATAACAGTTACTGACATTTCTTCATGTCATTCATATCACACTTATAACAGTTATTAACAATTCTCTCATGTCATTATTCATATTTACATTTATAACAGTTATTGACATTTCTTCATGTCATTATTCATATCACATTTATAACAGTTACTAACATTTCTTCATGTCATTATCATATCACATTTATAACAGTTACTAACATTTCTTCATGTGATTATTCATTTTACATTTATAACAGTTACTGACATTTCTTCATGTCATTATTCATTTTACATTTATAACAGTCACTGACATTTCTTCATGTGATTATTCATGTTACATTTATAACAGTTACTGACCTTTCTTCATGTCATTATTCATATTACATCTATAACAGTTATTGACATTTCTTCATGTCATCATTCATGTCATATTTATAACAGTTACTGACATTTCTTCATATCATTATTTATGTTACATTTATGCCAGTTACTGACATTTCTTCATGTCATCATTCATATCACATTTATAACAGTTAGTGACATTTCTTCATGTCATTATTCATATAACATTTATAACAGTTACTGACATTTCTTCATGTCATTATTCGTGTTACATTTATAACGGTTACTGACATTCCTTCATGTCAGTATTCACATTTCCATTTATAACAGTTGTATCAATGCCTGAATAAAAAAAAAAGTCATGTGTTTTGCAAGAATGTGAAAGTCTACATCAGACTCCTAACTTCACTTCGAATCGATATGTCATATGAATACAATGACCCACTTCCGGTGACCTTTGAGTGGACTTCACTTCCTTTCTCGTGGAGGTCAACAAAAGGGTCAAAGTCTCTTTCTCTAGACCCTCCTCGCTTGGTCCAATAAGACGAGGATTACAATAGCTACCTGGAATTCTTTCCTGCACTCGCATTTGATAAATGTCTCTTTCAAAGATGGAGTCAGAGTTTGTAAGACCAACGATATACGATATCCCCTCTGATTCATAAGGCTTTAAAACAAGTGAGCATCTGATAAATGTCTCTTTCAAAGATGGAGTCAGAGTTCGTTAGACCAATAATATGCGATGTCCTGCCTGAGATTTTTATAATCCTTAAAGCAAGAAAACATCATTAAATATCACAAATGTTCATATATATGTATATATATATATATATATATATATGTGTGTGTGTGTGTGTGTGTGTGTGTACACACACACACACACACACACATATATATATATATATATATATATATATATATATATATATATATATATATATATATATATATATATATATATATATATATATATATATATATATATATTATATATATATTATATATATATATATATATATATAAAGTGGAAAGTGGAATCCCATAGGGAACCCTCAAACTGTTTGTAGTGCAAATTATTGAATAAAAAGTGGTTATCGTTTATGCATAAGTTAAGGAGCATTTTAAAAGCATTCTTTGAGATATTTCTCACTTGTTCTATGTTATTGTATACAGAAACAGTTGATACAGCTTTGAGCTCTATTTACAATAACATTGAACAAGTGAGAAATATCTCAAAAAATGCTTTTAAAATGCTCCTTAACTTATGCATAAACGATAACCACTTTTTATTCAATAATTTGCACTACAAACAGTTTGAGGGTTTCGCCATGAGATCTCCACTTTCAGCCCCAATGGCCAACAAATTTCTGTGTTTTCATGAAAAAAAGATGGCTTGATGATTGTCCCCTAGAGTTCAAACCGATCACTTATCACAGGTATATTGACGACACATTTTTGGTTTTCAGTCATCTGAGTCACGTACAGCAGTTCCATGATTACTTAGATAGTAAACACCCTTGTATTCAGTTTAACGAGGAACTTGAAGAAAACAATATTCTTAACTTTTTAGATGTAAGCGTTACCAAAACTACCGTAAACAATAAGTCACTCTTAAGTTTTAGCATTTTCAGAAAGTCTGCTTTTACCGGTCTTAGAATGAGTTTCCAAAGTGTTACATTCTTTAACTTTAAAATAAATAACATAATGACTTTAACACATAGAGCATATTCTCTTTGCAGCTCCTAGCAGTCATTTGACTCAGAAATAGAATTTCTTTTAAACTATTTCAAAAATAATGCATATCCTAGTAACATAATATATAAAGAAATAAAAAAGTTCCTAAATAATTCTCTTAGTATATGTAGCAAATTAGATATACCAAGGGTTGATAAACTATGTATTTTAAATTGCCATATATAAGTGAGCCATGTTCTAAATACGTAACAAGAGAACTGAAAGATATGTTTAAGTATAACTTTCCCCACATTAACCCCAAGTCACTATTTACCAACAACCGTACTATTCAAGCGTTGTTAAACCATAAGGATAAACTACCTTCACACCTTTTGTCTGGCATCACTTATATTTACACGTGCGACGCCTGTAGCGCCACCTATATTGGCCTGTCAAAGAGGTCAGTCCGGACAAGGTCTTCCGAACATTACGGCATTTCTCCTCGTACTGGTTGCTTGCTGGCCAAGCCAATCAGGTCACCGATTTTACAACATCTAGAGCAGAGGTTCCCAAACTTTTTGTTCCCAGTACCCCTGGGCTTTTTATAGGTTCCATGTACCCCTAACACTAAAAAATTAAGCTTAATATTAAAAAAGAACATTTTAATACTTTGATATTTTAAATTTATGAAGTCTGCATGGGTAGATTACATAGGTATCTTAAATGGTGATAACAGAAATAAAGCAATTACTGAGGTAATTTATATTTTGATCCAGCACATACAGTACATACCTTTTTATTATTATCCAAAACATTCAGACCAAATGTACCCCCTGAAACGTGCAAATGTACCCCTGGGGGTACATGTATCCCAGTTTGGGAACCCCTGATCTAGAGGAATGTAATACAGGTAGAAGATAAGAAAATTTTAGTGTTCTTGGTACTTTTAATGAAGAATCATTATTGAGAATCTCAGTTCTCGTCAGGCGAGTCGATAGAGTTGTGGGCTAGCACTCGCTAGGCCCGAGTTCAAGTCCCCGGCCGGCTAATGAAGAATTAGAGTAATTTATTTCTGGTGATAGAAATTCATTTCTCGCTATAATGTGGTTCGGATTCCACAATGAGCTGTAGGTCTCGTTGCTAAGTAACCAATTGGTTCTTAACCACTTAAAATAAGTCTAATCCTTCGGGCCAGCCCTCTCTAGGAGAGCTGTTAATCAGCTCAGTGGTCTGGTAAAACTAAGGTATACTTTTTAAAATTATTTAATGATTTATTTATAATGTAAATTGTTCAATTTCTGTTTTACCCACTAAGTAGTTTATATGCGATTGTAATAATGTTTAAAGATTTTATCAGTTAACTCTACTGTTGTTGCCTTTACTCAGCTTTGTCAGCCAATAATGATTGCATAATCTTTTAACTATTAAAATACTGCAATGTCTCTTTTAGGCTTGAAAATGTTATGAAGAAACAACGAAACGCGTCATAAGTAAAATGTGGTGGTTCTTAACCTGCGCTCAATTTTTATATATATATATATATATATATATATATATATATATATATATATATATATATATATATATATATATATATATATATAATATATTAATATGTTGATAGTTTCGTCCCTATAAGGCCAAAGCATTTAAATGATACATTATTTGACAACTGAAAATATGAGAAATTTAGTAAAAGTATGGATGCAAAAATATAAACCCGTAAGTCACTTATTTGCAACATGGGCAACAAAGCCTACGTGTACGCTCTCAGCCGCCAGGGAAATTAATTATTATTACAAGGTCATCTGTTTCAGATTATTAAAAACTGCTTTTATGGGGAATACAGCTTACATGTAAGCTCCTGTCCCGAAGGGTAAGTAATTGTTTTTAATATTACGACAGCTTAAATGTAAGCTTCGGTCGCAAATGCTGCTGACCGAACTCCCCAACTCGCTGCGCTCTGTCAAAAACTCCGGTCAAGACCAAGTCAAAAGCAACATTCCGGCCAGCAAGGAAATTGAATGCTATCAGTATTTTGACAGCTTACATGTAAGTTCCCGTCCTCCAGGAAAATTAATCGTTATTATTATTATTATTATTATTATTATTATTATTATTATTATTATTATTATTATTATTATGCCAGCTTACATGTAGGCTCTCGGCCCCAAAGGGAAATCAATTGTCATTAATATCACAAGGTCATCTGTTTTAACTTATTTCAAATTACTGACAAGCATCTAACATCCCCTCACGTGACGACATACTACAGAAACATCCCTCTTCCCGGATGCAAACCATCCCAAGTGACAAAGACATTGTGTCTAGGCGGTTGCGCTAAGTACCTGTAAACAATATGAGCAGGCCAATGAGCTGTTTATATACATACGGGGTCCCGCAAGGGGGTACTTTTTGTCCCTCGGTGTATAGGAAAGGAGGAGGTCCCAAGTGACAAAGACAATGTATCCACTCGTTAAGCTAAGTACCTGCAAACAATATAAGCCGGCCAATGAGTTGTTTATATATACGGCATCTCGCAAGGGGGTACTTTTTGTCCCTCGTTGTTTAGGAGCGAAGGAGAAAGGAGGAGAGGAGGAGACTTGGCCCGGCTAAAGGCGTTTTGTTTACTCACCAAGATGCATGGTTCATCCCCGTTTAAGGGCGGGTGTTTACGCAGAAGGGAGGTCAAGGGTGTGATTGCGAAGAATTCGGGGCGCGGATGGAGTGCCCGATTTAGCGTGGATTAGGTATATAATATTCTCTCTCTCTCTCTCTCTCTCTCTCTCTCTCTCTCTTGGGAGTGATGATGCACTGTGATTATATTTGGTGTGCGTGTGTGTGTGTGTGTCTCTCTCCAGTCTCGTTTATTCTCGTCTCCCCTCTCTCTCTCTCTCTCTTTTGGGTGCAATAACGTATTGTGATTATATTTATTCTCTCTCTCTCTCTCTCTCTCTCTCTCTCTCTCTCTCTCTCGCTCTAGGAAGGCTCGATGATGTATTATGATTATACTTAGTGCCTCTCTCTCTCTCTCTCTCTCTCTCTCTCTATTTCTCTTTCTTTCTCTCTACTTCTGTCTTTCTCCACTTCTGTCTTTCTCCATCTCTCATATTCTAATGAGGAATCCGACCAGCTGTATTTATCATAAGTCATACTAACTCTCTCTCTCTCTCTCTCTCTCTCTCTCTCTCTCTCTCTTTGTAGCACTAGGCACTGGTGCGTGTGTCTTTACTCAGAAGTTAAAGAAGCAAAAGTTAAAAATTCAACGAAAGCATGTACAATAATAATAATAATATAAAAAGACTTTTATCCAGCGTACGTCCTTACACGCATTTATAAAGAAGACGCGACGTCTCCCAAAATGAACATTGTAAAAGAGAGAGAGAGAGAGAGAGAGAGAGAGAGAGAGAGAGAGAGAGAGAGAGCCAGCCAGGATGAGTGATGATGAGTACAGTCGGATTAAAACCCCAGAAGATGAGAGAGAAGTATGTGTGTGTGCGTGTGTCTGTTTATGATGAATGGAGTTACGGAGTTTGAGAGAATCCTTGAAACTTACGAAGCGAGTTTAATTACGTTCTTTTATTATCTTTCTATCTTTCTTTCTTGCTTACTTCCTTATACTATCCTACTTTGCTCCTGAAGGCTGGAGAAGTGCAAACAAGGAGGCCTTGAAAGATATATATAAGGCGTAGGATATCTCTGCTCTTCCTAGAAAACTTATGCCTCTCTCTCTCTCTCTCTCTCTCTCTCTCTCTCTCTCTCTCTCTCTCTCTCTCTCTCTCTCTCTCTCTCTCTCTCTTTATCTCTCTCTCTCTCTGTATCTCTCTCTCTCTCTCTCTCTCTCTCTCTCTCTCTCTCTCTCTCTCTCTCTCTCTCTCTCTCTCTCTCTCTCTTTTATCTCTCTCCCTCTCTCGTCTATCCATTTCTTTCTCTCTATCTGCATTTCTCTTTGTCTGTCTGCCTGTCTGTTTGTCTGTCTGTCTCTATCTATCTGTATCCCTCTCTCTCTTTTATCTCTCTCTCTCTCTCTCGTATTTGTTCAAGTACTGGTACTGCATTATGCATGATCCTTACACTTATAGTTCATATTTATTTATAGTCCGGTTTCAACTCTCATTTAATGTGCAAATTCCTTTGGTAAAAATTGTGATAAATATGTTATATTATTATTATTATTATTATTATTATTATTATTATTATTATTATTATTACTACGTAGCCATATCAAGTAGTTTGTTTGTATTTCATTATCAGTATCTAATAACAAATGCGAAGATGTAATGCTTTACTTGCCTAAAACAATTCGCCTTGTATTTTACTATTTTATCTATATTTTTGTCCATTTATTTATTAATCTATCTTTTTTCCTTTCCTAATAACTGATCTCTTCCTCTTATCTTCTGTAATATCTTTTGAATGAACACCATATTCTTTGGAAGCTTGAATTTCAAGTCAATGGCCCGGTGTTGGATTGTCCTTTTGAATTGGTTTCACCTTCTGAATAATAATAATAATAATAATAATAATAATAATAATAATAATAATAATAATAATAATAATAATAATAATAATAATAATAATATTCCTTGGAAGCTTAAATTTCAAGTCAATGGCCCCTGTAGGCCTGTTCCATGTCAATAGGTGTTTATCTTCTGATTAATAATAATAATAATAATAATAATAATAATAATAATAATAATAATAATAATAATAATAATAATAATAATAATAATTTCTCATACTACACTCAGTTGTTCTTTGGGTAAACAGTTCTGTCTTGGCCTAAAAATGACATCTATATCGTTCCTATATAAATCGAAAGAACAATATCTATGTATTCATGAAACAGCTTTACAGGTATATTGGTCTGGCATGAGAACAGCAAGAAATTACACAAATTACACAAATTATGGAAATTGATATCGTTATTGTGATGAAATACATTTGATTAACGTGAAAAGAAATTAAGTCGCATTTTATTTAATATAAAATCTCTGTTAGATTTTGCGAGACTTTCTGGTCTGTCTGTAAAGACAATATAAAAAAAATGATCATAAAAGTGTTGCTGTATAATAGAGGCGAGGACGTTTGAATGTTTGACGTAAAGGTTCTGACAAATAATACTTCTTAAAGCATCGGATTACGTCACAGTGGGAATGTTTACATTGTCTCTGTAAGTTAATCTCCAACAATATATCACAGAGAGGAGTTATTCTGTTGTGACGTGCTATGATGTATATATATATATATATATATATATATATATATATATATATATATATATATATATATATATATATATATATGATTATTATCACTTTTGTACGTGATTCATTTAATGTGATATATATATACATATATATATATATATATATATATATATATATATATATATATATATATATATATATATATATATAGATAGATAGATAGATAGATAGATAGATAGATAGATGGATAGATAATTATCATGGGGAGATATTAATCTTTTATATATGTGAAGAAAGGCAAATTTTCTGATGTGAATGACACAAATATTTTTTGTAAATTTCAAATTTATATATATATATATATATATATATATATATATATATATATATATATATATATATATATATATGTGTGTGTGTGTGTGTGTGTGTGTGTGTGTCTGTGTGTGTGTGTGTATAAATATATTTGAAATTTTGCCATCCTCAAATATATGAAAAAAATCAATATTTACAAAATAATTACTCGCCTTATTCACATATGAAATTTTCCTTTCTTCACATATATAAATTATCACCATCTCGATGATAATCATTTGCAGCCCCCACAACACAATCTTGTTCCAAAAACTGTTACAAAACAACTATTTCGAAAGCTCTCAGGTTCACATATATACTACCTGGAGAGAGAGAGAGAGAGAGAGAGAGAGAGAGAGAGAGAGAGAGAGAGAGAGAGAGGTAAGCGCTCGCAAATTGTCATCAAAGATATAACCTTACAAGCTTTTGTCAAGCAATTTGGAAAATTCGACCCCAGTCTATATCCCTATTCTTCTGATGACAAATAATATCAAGTTTTAAGTTCTTTGAAGATGGCAAATGATGTGGGTGTTCCTGGGGGATCGATTGCGGTCGTCTCCTGTTCGGGAGAAGAAGAAGAAGAAGAAGGAGACGAAGAAGAGGAAGAGGAAGAGGAAGAGGAAGAGGAAGAAGGAGGAGGAGGAGGAGGAGGAGAAGGAGGAGAATAAGGAGGAAGAGTTTAAGATTATGATG
>NC_089789.1:12121614-12129114 GCF_040412425.1 Macrobrachium rosenbergii | reverse complement strand
GAAGAAACTTCGGCGCATTTTTTACTTGTTTTCATGAATTATAATTTCAATGCGTATTGCTGATGTATATTGAAATGATAAGAAGGCCTTCTGGTCTTCCAGCCTATGAATATAAACTCTTCCATTTTTTATTTTTTTATTGAATTAAAAGATGATTCTTGATAGGCATTGATTTTAAAGAAGATAACCTCATCTCACTCGGCGGAGAGAGAGAGAGAGAGAGAGAGAGAGAGAGAGAGATGGAACACTGACGAGGTTTTCGTATCGAATCCCACGATTAAATAAAAGAATGTTCTCTCCGTCTCTGTCTCTATCTCTCTCTCTCTCTCTCTCTCTCTCTCTCTCTCGTTCTCTCTCTCTCTGTGTAGTGAAAAGTTCCCATTTCAGGAAAGGCGTAAGTCTCAATAATTCCACCAGTCAAACGGCCGATTTTAGTCGCTCCGTTTCCTGAGGAATTCTCGCTATAGGCACAGCCTTGTTCTACAGATGGCACCAGACCTTGTCGAAGCGGTGTCTGTGCGCGCGCGCGCGTGTGTAAAATAGTTCTCGATTAGTTCAACATTCGAATGGCGCAATACCAGCAACACCACTCATTAGCCTATTTCCAAATGCTGTCTTGATCTCAAATCATTTTTGATAGACACAAATCTTGTGTTCTCAGACTCCCCGGGAACGTTCGTTTAAACTAGTCGTGTTTGGCTTTTGCAATGTCTGAATAAAGGCCTTTATTTAGAGATAAAATGTCTGAATGCAATGTTTGAAACGAAAGCGTTTTTTTTGTTAGAATGATTTAGACTTTTTTGTTGAATTTCAAAAAAAATATTAATGTTGATTGTCATATAATATATATAAAATAATATATTAATGTTGATTGATTATTTATATATATACACACACACATATATATATATATATATATATATATATATATATATATATATATATATATATATATATATATATATATATATATATATATATATGTGTATATGTGTGTGTGTGTGTGTGTGTGTGTGTGTGTTACCCACAACTGTCTAATGACTACGAGAACAAATTTACCTACTGTTTATAACAACAAATGATAAATGTTCCTTAGAAATTTCGGGGAAGACTGAGAGAGAGAGAGAGAGAGAGAGAGAGAGAGAGAGAGAGATTCGCTTGAATTCCTCCTTGATATGCAACTGATACATGTGCAATTACCACTAAGATGAAATTTTCTCATAATATTTATGATCATGCACAACTTGAAAAAAATGAAGGTACAAATTCTTCAGTAAAATCTAGTTTTATTTTTATATACATTTTTTTTGTTACAGAGGAGTCAATGACCTTTTCCTAATTAATATCTAAGATTTCTCCCACAAATGTGGTAATGAAAAATTATCCTGTTTCTTCAGAAACATCTGGATTGAATGAGACCTATTTTTGGACCCTGAGTCGAGTGAAATATTAGATGCATTAACTACTGTGGTTACTATGCTAATGAGAAATATTTGCTTAGTCTAGTTTCGTTAACAGTATAACGAATTAGGGATCAACAGTATGTCAGTCAATCTTTTAAATATATACAAAAATATGCATACAAATATATATGTATAGATATATATATATATATATATATATATATATATATATATATATATATATATATATATATATATATATATATATATATATATATATATATATATATATATATATATATGTATATATATATATTATATATATATGTGTGTGTGTGTGTGTGTGTGTGTGTGTATATATATACATATATATATTTATATTTATATACACATATGATGTTTGTATTTACTCATTAATCTTTGTGAAAATAGTAAACTTTTTATTTATTGATAGTCCGGTCATTTTATCTTAAGACCTGATCTATATCCTACACGCAATGTAATTGAAATGGTTTTTGAAAACCCATTGACTTGTTAGTTATCATCAATTATTTTTTATGTCAACCCATCAGTGATAAAAAAAATCTCAAAAATATTTTTGGATGGATGAACTAGAAAACAATATAATATAATATAATATAATATAATATAATATAATATAATATAATATAATATAATATAATATAATATAATATAATATATAATACAAAAGGCTTCTTGATATATTTGCCAATAATATAAGCCACTCGGGGCTGCTCTGGAAACCGGGATTCCTCCACAGCTAAAGAAATTGTAAAGAAGAAGAAAAATAAAAAGTAAAAACAACGTAATATAAAAAAAGGATTAACGGACATATTGCCTCTGAGCTAACCCAAAATTAGGCGATTTAGACAGTCAAGGGATTACTGGATTTTCCTTCCTTTCAATAACTCAGAATGAGATGTTTGTCCAATCCTAGATATCTCAAAAATTAAAAAAAAAATAAAAAGTAGAATAAAAAGGATTACTGGACATACTGGTCTATTAGGTAACCGAAAATTAAGCTATTTGGTCTATGAAGGGATTAGTGGATTTACATTCCTGTCCATAAATAGAAATTAGGCAGTTTGATTAATCCCAGATTTCTCTGCTTGAAGGTAAAAAACGAAAAGGAATATGAAAGAATAAAAAAATTAATTATTAAAGTTGCGATAACTTAGTCATTAGCAAGAAAATAGTTCGTATATTGAAGGTATGTAAGTCTCTCTCTCTCTCTCTCTCTCTCTCTCTCTCTCTCTCTCTCTCTCTCTCTCTCTCTCTCTCTCTCTCTGTTTATCTTTTGAATATCATTTATTGTACATACTTACATGGACACTATATTCCTCTCTCTCTCTCTCTCGATTGGATTTTACTTTTATCTTCGTTATTCATTTAGCTGGTATTTCCTCTCTCGGTTCCTGTGGGGTTTTGTACAATGAAGAGATTCATCTGTCGGTAAGGTACACTTCAGTGTCTGAAAGTGTATATCGTTATTTTCGTCTGTCTGTCATGAAAAGCAAACATCCTGTTTCGTGTCTATATATATATATATATATATATATATATATATATATATATATATATATATATATATATATATATATATATATATATCTATCTATCTAACTCTCTATATGAATGTTTATACATGTATGTACGTATGAATGTATATGTATATGTGTATGTGTGCAGAAAATTCAACATTGAGCCTTTCTATATGAATGTTCAACATATGTGTATGAATGTAATGTATACGTGAGTGTAAGAAAATTCAAGAGAGAGAGAGAGAGCATGCGTAACAGAGAGTGTAAGAGAGAGAGAGAGAGAGAGAGAGAGAGAGAGTGGAATCCAAGCGTCGAAGTATCGATAATCATGCCAGAATCGACGCCGATCAAGCTGCTAGCACAGTCGATCTCCATTTCCCCAAAGGCGCAACAGAGGAAGTCTTCATTGCATGACCCCAACATCCATCTAACACATTCCTCTCCCTAGAGACGGCCTGAAAGCACCGATTCTTCTCGCTTTGATGAACGCCAACGAACGCCGAAATGAACGCCTTTGAAGGGCGTCATCGTCGTGAGAACGTATGCCACGGAAAAGAAAGAAAAAATCTCCTAAATATGACGCGAGGTGTCAAGATGGCTGAATATCTAAGGGAACTTCCTGTGCCCAGGTGACAGATTACAGTACGCCCACATTTCAAAATCGGTCGAAGTCGCGCCCCTGGGCGAGATCTTATATAGCCCAGCTGAGATCTGCAGTTTCAGAGGTTATCAATGAAGTTATTAAACCCTAGACTGGGAAACGATCGTAAAATAGCTGGGGGTGACATCTATGGCAGGTTTTCCCTCACGCGTGGAATTTCCAATGATCTGCTGCTTCTCGGGAAAGTAAAAATTTAATATTGATTATTCAGGTGAAACGTGCAATGCAAGTTTGAGCGTATTCGCCGCAATCCTTTCGTATGGACATGTGAACTCTTCCCTGAGAGAGAGAGAGAGAGAGAGAGAGAGAGAGAGAGAGAGAGAGAGAGAGAGAGAGAAAGGAAGGTGTGAAAAGATACATAATTTTTTCTAGACAAAAATATTTGGAATTCATAGCAGAAAACATTAAAGGCTACAAATGACATTTGTTGTAAGAAATTTTGTAAGATATAACCAGCCTTCTCATTATTATTATTATTATTATTATTATTATTATTATTATTATTATTATTATTATTATTATTATTATTATTATTATTATTATTATGAGTAGTAGACATAGTAGCAGCATATAAAAACACTACTTATCAATTGTTGTAATTAATTACAAAATCATTCAATAAATAAAACCACTTCGGCGTTTTCCACTTCCTTTGATAAAAACAGATAATAACCTATATAAAATAATACCACGGTAGTGTCCCTGTCATAATATATTAAAAAAAAAATTACCCCAAAAACAATAAGCTTCTCAAAACTTATATTTTTGTAAACAGTAATTCACTGACACCACTCTGCAATGATTCTCAGAGATACGTTAATTAACGCAGTAATAAAAAATAATGATATTATTATTATCCCAAATAATTTGTCTTTACTCACCGTTCGCACGGTTCTCGTTGAAAGCAACATCGATGCCCTCCGACACAGCCATCTTGCCTGGGCATCCAAATGTTTTCTTGGTAAGTACCGAGGCAAATCACTCAGTTAGATAGTCCACTATATTACCACAGTTCAGTCCTACATTTTGCGTTTTTGTAGTACACAGCGAGTTACCTTACATAGCCTTCTTGCTTATAAGGTCCTTTACAATCTCCTGTATATTCTTTTATATAAATATCCTTCAGTCTATACGTTTTCAAATTCACTGGGAGAGTTCGCTGGTTTATAGATTCTCAGCACTTGTAGATTTCCGCGTAGGATTCTGTAGAAGTTTAGCGTTATTTTCGTTTATGACAGTAGCTATCATGATGGTAGTGATGGTTTAACTGGTATTGTTATATAATTAACTATTAATGGTAGTTTAACAGTTCTTCAAGTAAAACTGGGTATCTTAGAGGCAAGGTGATAATGATTTTTATCTTTCTAGATAAAACTACGTTATTACAAATAATAATAATAATAATAATAATAATAATAATAATAATAATAATAATAATAATAATAATAATAATAATTCCTACTTCATTACTTTATAACTTGATTATCCTTCTAGATACAACTTTGCTTAATATTTTAACTACCTTATTACAAATAATAATAATAATAATAATAATAATAATAATAATAATAATAATAATAATAATAATAATAATAATAATAATAATTCCTACGTCATTACTTAATAACTTGATGTGAAACAAGCTACTTCATTAAAATGATGGTAACAACGCCCACAAAATAGTAATGAGTCATTAATCTACATCACTTCATTATTGACACCATCGGATCACCATATCACTGTCACATACATGCAAGTTTATCAGCTCATCATTGTTTATGTCACCATTTTCTTCATATTTATCACCGCCATCATCACTTCATTACAGAATTCTCGCACGCGCGCAATTTGACCCCACGTGTTGCAACGCCACAACGTTTTCGGTGCTCGTAAGCGAAAATCATAAGCTCACTATTTCTTCATTATCTTCGAGCAAATGAAAGAGCTGTTATTCTCGAAACGAAGGAAATGCTTCATTCCATTATTCATTTTCAGTTCACCATAGCTTTTTTATAAGACTGTTTCAAAGGTTTTCGAGTTAGTGAATTACATAGATAATGAAAATTATAAAGAGTAGTCATTATCAATATGCAGACAATGCTCCATTTCATTATTCAAGTTCAGTTCACTAAAACTTTTTGTAAGATGGTTTCAAGATTCTCAAGTTAGTGAATTAAAAATAGAATAATGAAAATAAAAGTTCACTATACTTTCTATAAGACGGTTTCAAGACTCTTAAGTCATTGTAATAAAGAAATAATGAAAATAAAAGTTCACTATACTTTTTACAAGATGGTTTCAAGAGTATCAAGTCATTGTATTGAAAAAATAATGAAAATAAAAGTTCACTATACTTTTTATGAGACGGTTTCAAGAGTTTCAAGTTAGTGAATAAAAAAATAATGAAAATAAAAGTTCACTATACTTTTTATAACAATGTTTCAAAGATTATCAAGTCATTGAATTAAAAAAAAAGGACAATGAAAATAAATGAAAATAAAAGTTCACTGTACTTTTTACAAAACAGTCTCAAAGTAATACAAGTCAGTGAATAATAAAAAAAATAATAAGAATTACACAGACAGACAGAGCAGATTGCGACTGCCTTACGACAAGAACAAAACATAAACACACACTGTTTATACCATTTGCACGCAAACACATACGCACGCGCGCGCGATGAAAAAAATATACGCAGCGTAATCACAGCGCGAACTATGAACCGACACAAGGTTGCACAGACGCGAAAAAAAGAGATATAACTTGATGACAAAAACAGTGAGAGTTCATTTAGCTCGAGCGACGAAGATGACGTCCATACCCTTCCCTTGACAGGCGGTGACTGAGGGGAATGCGAGAGAGACAGACTCAGAGCCTCCTGCTCTTGAAACTCGGGGCGGGAGAGTGAGTGAGGGGAGAGAGAGAGAGAAAGAGAGAGAGAGAGAGAGAGAGAGAGAGAGAGAGAGAGAGAGTGGGAGGGGTTTCTCTGAAGGAAGGATTCGGCGAGCTCTGAGGATGGTTTGTTCTCTCTCTCTCTCTCTCTCTCTCTCTCTCTCTCTCTCTCTCTCTCTCTCTCTGTATAATAGTGATGAAATTCACCAAATGACAGATTACTATTCGCTTACACAGAAAATGTACATTTATGATTTATTAAGGAAAAAGTTTAAATATTAACATTTGTTTACATAATATCGAATTATTTTTGACAAAGTATTATGAGGAGAAAAAAAATCTCTCTCTCTCTCTCTCTCTCTCTCTCTCTCTCTCTCTCTCTCTCTCTCTCTCTCTATATATATATATATATATATATATATATATATATATATATATATATAGATATATATATATATATATATATATATATATATATATATATATATATATATATATATATATATATATATATATATATATATATATATATATACTTTTTCATTTATGATTCCCGATAGTAAACTTTCAATTAATACCAACCCGACCTAATATAAAACCCTAACCTAACCAAACCTAACCTAACCACTGGTCACCACAGTATCGCCCCAACAATACTTAACAAAAAATACCCATAATTAATAAACCATAAAAGACCTAGATAAACCTTTCCTAAACCTGTTAAACCAGAAAATATCTTATTTCACTAATACAGAGGCCACCAAAGAAGCCTTTTCCCGTTTTATTGGTTTTTTAAACATTCTAAATAACCACAAAAATTCCCACTTCATTTCATACTCGTGGGTAGACTCATTTGCATAAAGGGATTTGGGGAAGGGGGGAAGGGGAAGAGACGTTATAAACACCGCCCCCCGCCCCCCAGTAGGTGAGGCTTGTTACTGCCAGGTTTTAAGACGTAATTTGACGCACATAAGACCCAAAC
>NC_089789.1:12106614-12116614 GCF_040412425.1 Macrobrachium rosenbergii | reverse complement strand
ACTTTGCACTGTACTGGGATGCCAAGAAACAAATAATGCCATCTGCAATAATCCCTTGGTTTTTCAGGTCATTGCTAAATTACATATGCCCCATTGTTTGTTTTTAATGTCTTTGTATTGATATAGAATATTTGAGCTGCATTCGACACTGAAAGACTTTCGTTCATTGCAAATCCAAAATTATATCAACTAATTATATTTTTATCCAAATTTAAAACCTTTGAACAAAGCCTTTCGAACATCTGAACGGTGTTCCTCTGCAGTGTTCACCAAAAAAAAAAAAAAAAATTCAATTCAAAAAAAAATATAAATTTTCACCAGATTTCGAAACGAAAGAAAGAACCAAACCAGCCATTATCATCACAGGAATAGAAATTACAGCCGTATCCTAACGCGGGCCGCATCCCCCAAAGGACTTCCCCGTGACCTCCTGCCTCTTGTCAAAGCTCTGTAAAGTTGTGTAGGACATTCAGCAATCGCTGGTACTCTGAGGTAGTCCTTCAGGATGCGAGTAGAGCACGTTTCACCGAATCCTTGTGACGCTACCCAGACGGAAAAATGAGTCTCAGAGGGTCCTATGGCCAAGGAGTTGAGTCCTAGTGGAGCTAGGATTTCTGATCCTTGTTATCTAGGAGACAGTGTCCCGTGCGAGTGCTAGATTAGGAATTGAAGTCCTTTGAGGAGATATAAATGGTCTTCCTTGTTTTATGTATCGTAGACTCCTTTACGGAAAGGAAATACAGAGGATTTCATAGGATTATACTAGTCTGACCATCTGTGGAATGGGATATACAAAATTCAGGTTAAAGGCCAAGCGCTGGGACCTATGATGAGGTCATTCAGCGCGGAAAGGGAAATTGAGAGGAAAGGAGACTTTAAAGGTGTAACAGGAAGAAAACTTTAGCACTTACATTATGAAACAACTATTAAGAGAGTGTTGAGAAAAGTAAGATGAAAGAGAGAGAATACGAACGGAGGTACAGTAAAAGGGATGAAGGTGGTTGCAGCTAGGGGCCGAAGGGACACTGCAAAGAACCTCAAGTAATACCTACTAGTCACCGCGTGAGGTTCACTGACGGCACTGCCCACGTACTAGAGTCTGGATATCTGTGGAATCGGAGGGAAGTCCTACAGATCATACAGATTTGAAGTCCTTAATGTCGTAACCCGCCATGAATGTCAGTGCATCTAATGGGTACCAGTCACTAAGTTAGATAATTGGCTGATCAAATTTGACTACTCACAAGACTTGAAAAAATATGACTAGTTCTAGTCAGACTAATAATTATACTATATATATATATATATATATATATATATATATATATATATATATATATATATATATATATATATATATATATATATATATATATATGTATGTGTGTGTGTATGTATGTATATAAAATTCTGACTCACATCAGGATCAGGCCCAGGTCTTTCAAATGAAAGGTAAGGGCGCTGCCCATTAGGCCATACAAGTCATAAAAGAAATTGGAACCTGAGGGGAACTGCACCCAAGGAATTACCTGGGTAAGCTAACTGCTTGCATACCAACGTGTTTTCCCCAACTTCTCGACCCAGCAAGTTAGCTTGCCCAGGTAATTCCTTGGGTGCAGTCGCCCTCAGGTTCCAACTTCTTTTATGACTTGTATGGCCTAGTGGGCGGCGCCCTTGCCTTTCAATTGAAAGACTTGGGTTCGATCCTGATGTGAGTCAGAAATTTATTTCTGTTCCACACGTGATTGTGTGTTGATTATTTCTATATATACATACATACATATATATATATATATATATATATATATATATATATATATATGTGTGTGTGTGTGTGTGTGTGTGTGTGTGTGTGTGTGTGTGTGTGCGCGCGCGCGCATGTGTATTTTATATATATATATAATTGTGACAAATTTGATAACCTGGAGGTCACATATAACAGGAAATACATTCAGTAAGTCAATCAGTCAGAGGAAATATATTTACATTTAAAAAGGAGCGATGTTTATCAGAAAGTTTTATAAGATGATATTGCTATACCCATGATGTTTTAAAGACTGATTTTGGTCCACTATAGTCGACTGACTACGCGATACATAATTCAGTTTTAGAGAAGTTTATGCACTGATCCCAAGTTTATGTAAAATTGAAAACTCGAAATAACTTAGGTGATAACTAGTAAAAAAGAGTAATGATTATAAAAGCAGAAAAGATACAAGCATAGGAATAAAGGAAGTATTAAATAGTATAAAAAACTGGTCTAAATTACAAAATAGTCTATAAAATAGCCTCATAATATTTTCAGGCAAGTCGTGAAGTTTGTTTCTAAACAGAAACTCGTGGAATTATTCCTTGATATATATATATTTTTATATATATATATATATATATATATATATATATATATATATATATATATATATATATTATATATATATATATATATATATATATATATATATATATATATATACTGTATATATATCTAATCAATGTTTCAATGTCAAAAAGAAATTCAGGTTTATATAACATATATATATATATATATATATATATATATATATATATATATATATATATATATATATATATATATATATATATATATATATATATATATATATATATATATGTGTGTGTGTGTGTGTGTGTGTGTGTGTGTGCATGTGTGTGTGTATGTATGTATATATATGTGTATTACTGAAGATCAGAGAGAGAGAATGACCTCCTATTTTTAAAGCAGACTGATCCGGCGATCATATGATCAAGCCATTTCCTCCCAAGTCCTTATAACTTCAAGAAAGGAGGCTCGGCGAAGACGAATATATTCGTTACCAAGTGTTTAGAACAACAACAAAAGCAAAGGGGTTTTAACGCTGAATACGAGACACTTCAACAAACAAAGTGTTCAAGTGTTCGCTTACGTGCTGCTGCGGCCTTCCGCGGTACTTTATACGCAAGTTGCAATGTACGTAGCTACTTCAGTCATATATCTCCCTCCTTTTAGTTTGCTTATTTTTCCTCTCGAAGTCCGAGGTCTTAGGTCCGAGGTTCCCCTAGGAGGGTGAGATTGGGAGGCCCTAGGGTGAGGGTTTTGGGCAATGGGGGCACTATAGGGTGGGTATTCATTTCCGGTGTGGGTAGAGAACAGAGGAACAAGAGATCTTTTATGAGAGGAACAGGCTTCGTCGAAACGCTTATGTGCTACAGACAAGTGTTCAGCTGACGACAAGTGTTTCTTAAACAAGAAAGTAACAAGTGTTTATTGAACAAGAGGGTAACAAATGTTTCTGGAACAAGAAAGTAACAAATGTTTCTGGAACAGGAAAGTAACAAACGTTTCTGGAACAAGAAAGTAACAAGTGTTTCTTGAACAAGAGGGTAACTAGTGTTTGTGCATAGACAAAAAGTAACGAGTGTTTCTTCAACAAGAAAGGGGCAAGTGTTTCTTGAACAATAAAGTAACAAGTGCTTTTGAACGAAAATGTAACAAATGTTTCTTGAATAAGAGAGTAACAAGTGTTTCTGAACAAGAAAGTAACAAGTGTTTTCGAACGAGAAAGTAACAAATGTTTCTTGAACAAGACAATAACAAATGTTTCTTGAACAAGAAAGTAACACGTGTTTCTGAACAAGAAAGCAACAAGTGTTTCTGAACGAGAAAGTAACAAATGTTTCTTGAACAAGATTATAACAAGTGTTTCTGAACAAGAAAGTAACAAAGTGTTTCTGAACGAAAAAGTAACAAAGTTTCTTGAACAGGAGAGTAACAAGTGTTTCTGAAGAAGAAAGTAACAAGTGTTTCTGAACAAGAAAGTAACAAGTGTTTTTGAACAAGAAAGTAACAAGCATTTCTGAACAAGAAAGTAACAAGTGTTTCTGAATGAGAAAGTAACAAACGTTTCTTGAATAAGAGAGTAACAAGTGTTTTTGAACAAGAAAGTAGGGTTTCTGAACGAGAAAGCATGTTTCTGAACAAAGAAAGTAACAAGTGTTTCTGAACAAGAAAGTAACAAAGTGTTTCTTGAAAAAGAAAGTAACAAGGGTTTCTTGAACAAGACAGTAACAAATGTTTCTTGAACAACAAGAAAGTAACAAGTATTTCTGAACAAGTAATTAACAAGTGTTTCTGAACGAGAAAGTAACAAATGTTTCTTGAACAAGAGAGTAACAAGTATTTCTGAACAAGAAAGTAACAAGTGTTTCTGAACGAGAAAGTAACAAATGTTTCTTGAACAAGACAGTAACAAACAAATGTTTCTTGAACAAGATAAGTAACAATTGTTTTTGAACAAGAACAAAGATAGTAACACGTGTTTCTGAACAAGAAAGTAACAAGTGTTTCTGAACAAGAAAGTAACAAGTGTTTCTGAACAAAAAAGTAACAAAGTTTCTTGAACAGGAGAGTAACAAGCGTTTCTGAACAAGAAAGTAACAAGTGTTTTTGAACAAGAAAGTAACAAGCATTTCTGAACAAGAAAGTAACAAGTGTTTCTGAACGAGAAAGTAACAAACGTTTCTTGAATAAGAGAGTAACAAGCATTTCTGAACAAGAAAGTAACAAGTGTTTCTGAACGAGAAAGTAACAAATGTTTCCTGAATAAAAGGGTAACAAGTGTTTCTGAACGAGAAAGTAACAAATGTTTCTTGAACAAGAGAGTAACAAGTGTTTCTAAAAAGAAAGTAACAAGTGTTTCTGAATGAGAAAGTAACAAGTGTTTCTGAACCAGAAAGTAACAAATGTTTTTTTAACAAGAAAGTAACAAGTATTTCTGAACAAGAAAGTAACAAGTGTTTATGAACAAGAAAGTAATATGTGTTTATGAACGAGAAAGTAACAAGTGTTTCTGAACAAGAAAGTAACAAGCATTTCTGAACAAGAAAATACCAAATGTTTCTGAATGAGAAAGTAACAAATGTTTCTTGAACAAGAGAGTAACAACTGTTTCTGAACAAGAAAGTAACAAGTGTTCCTGAGCGAGAAAGTAACAAATGTTTCTTGGATAAGAGAGTTCAAGTGCTTCTGAACAAGAAAGTAAGATAACAAATGTTTCTTGAACAAGAAACGACTTTGAGCAGCGTCTCTGAACGTTTTTAAGAAGGAAAGGTTTAATATTATCTGGTGAATTTTAGGACAAAATAATAAAGTGAAAGAAAATATTAAAAAGATAACAGTTTTCTCAAGGAAAATATAAAAAGATTAAATTTTTTAAAGAAAATGTGAAATATGAAAGCTTTTAAAGAAGATATAAAAAGATGAATTTTTTTTAAAAAGAAAACATAAAAAAGAATTTTTTCAATGAAAATATCAAAAAAGATGAAAGTTTTTCTTAAAGAAAATATAAAAAATTAAAGTTTTTACCAAAAAATACAGAGTTGAAAAGTTTTTTAAAAGTAAATAAAAAAGACGAAATTTCTTAAAGAAAATATAAAAAAGATGAAAGCTTTTAAGAAAATGTAAATGTTTTTAAAAAGAAAATTAAAAAGATGAAAGTTTTTAATAGGAAATATAAAAAATATGAAGGTTTTTAAAGAAAATATAGAAAACTAAAGATTTTTAAAGAAAATATAAAAAAGATAGAAGTATTTTTAAAGAAAATATAAAAAATGCTTAAAGTGTTTTACATAAAAGGATGAAAGTCTTTAAAGAAAATATAAAAAGATGAGTTTTTCTTAAGAAAATATAAAAAAGATAAAAGTTTTTTGAAGAAAATATAAAAAAGACGAAAGATTGTTTAAGAAAATATAAAAAGATGAAAGTTTTTTAGATGAAAACGTGAAAGTTTTTGAAGAAAATATGAAAAAGATAAAATCTTTCCAAAGGAAATATGAAAAAGATGAAAGTTTTTTATAATGAAATATATAAATATGAAAAAAATGAAAGTTTGTTATAAAGAAAATATGAAAAAGATGAAAGTTTTTAAAGAAAATATGAAAAAGATTAAAGTATTTTTAAAAGAAAATGTGAAAAAGATGAAAGTTTAAAAAAATATATAAAAAGATGAAAGTTTTTTAAGAAAATATGAAAAAGATGAAAGTTTTTTCAAAGAAAATATGAAAAAGATGAAAGTTATTTTACTTCTCAAAAGTTCCCGTATTATATAACACAAGGTCCATTACCCATCCTTGCAACATATAAAGCAGAAGACATCCCTTTATGAGCAATTATGTACACCACATAAAATATTCTTTCTTAATAACTGCTCCTGTTACTTGTATCCGGTGAGATACTTCATTAACTCTGTAACGTGTGCTCTGTAAAGTAGCTTTGTAACATGTATCAAGGAACATGGAGAATTTATAATTCTCTTTGTAATATGGTAAGGGGAGAGATTTTTTTTTAACTTGCTTTGCAATGTGCATTGGATACGAGATATCTTTTGTAATATGACTCTCTCTCTCTCTCTCTCTCTCTCTCTCTCTCTCTCTCTCTCTCTCTCTCTCATTGACTGAAAAATACAAAATTTAGATATAATTACATCAGCAAACAGTCAGTATAGGTGTAGCGTGTACTTTTCATGTAAATAAGTCTCTCTCTCTCTCTCTCTCTCTCTCTCTCTCTCTCTCTCTCTCTCTCTCTCTCTCTCTCTCTCTCTCTCTCTCTCTCGGAGTGCACATTTCGGTCGGAAAGATGTATTCGTTCTTCGTCTGTGAATTATAGCTAGAAGTGTTCGTGAACTGTCGGTGATAAGATTAAAGTCAGTATAGCACGATAAAGTGTCGACTAAAGGTGTTTCTCGAGTGAAATATTATAAAATTAAGCATCATGGAGGCGTCTAGTAACAACAACAGCAGCAATAGTGGCAGACGCTGGAGAAATTAACCTGCCTAGAGGATTTCCAATATGATGAATTGGCAAGCAGGGAGTTGGGGTTTCTTATCGTTGAGATCAATAACAACTCCAATCATAAAGATGCAAAAACATACACAGACATAGTGAAAGGATATGACCCTTCAAGCTGGAACAAGTCAGCAGAAAATATCATGAAAATAATTGAAGGAATACCAAGGAAAGTCCAAGTGATCAAGAAACTTATAAAGAAAATCTACATCAATCAACACAACCCTACGAAGAAAGTGAACAAGGTGAATTTGGTTAATATACTGATTGATGCCATAGGAAAAAGAATGACTAAAGCATGCAATCTATGTAATGCGTGGTATAGCATTGTAAATCCACAAAACCTGATAAGGAAATGCAGCGCATGCCATGTTCCAACTCATCCTACATGCGCCGAAGTACAGCAAAATAAAAAAAGAGACACAAAAGTATTTTGCTCAACATGTCTGATATGGATAGACAATGTTATTAAGTCAAGACTTAATGTACAGATAGTCGAGGATGATGAAACTGAGGATGAGGAAGAAAAGGAAAACAAAATAGAAGAAAATAAGACTGAAGAGATAGAAAACAGTAATGAAAACAAAGAACAGGATAAGAGTATGGATGCAGAGAAACTCATAGACTCTACATATGAGGCAATACAAAAGCATACATACGAAGAAAAAAACTATGAAATGACAACACAAAAAAAAAAATCCCAAAGAGGCTGTACCCTGATATATATATTGAAGGAAAGAGCAAGAAAAAAAAGAAAAGAAAGACATAGTCTGCACTCTTTTGAAAAGGGGAAATTGCAGATTCGGTGAAAGATGTCACTACAAACATCCCAAGATATGTCACAACTATGAAATTTAGGGCAAATGTGCATATCTAGATGGCTATGAGGTTGAATGCAGCGTTCAACATCCAAAAATATGTCGGAATCTGAAAGAAGGAAAAGGTGAAATTCAACAAAAAATGCAGATACATGCATCCTGTTGCCATGAAGAACGAAAATCAAAAGCAAATACACATAAAAAATCAAAGTAAAAATGAAACAAATAAAGAAAGGAATAAAGAGTATGAGACGAAGGAAAAAGCAAGCTGGCACCACGTTATGAAATGTCAGCACCACGATATGAGGCTTCAGCTCCCAGGTACAGTGCAACAAAGCAATGTGCTAGATGTAAATGGATGGTGCAGATATGGAGATAGGTGCAGATACAAACACAAAATGAATAATTATGAAGATGGAAGATCAACTATTTTGGAAAAGTTGGATTTTTTAATGTCCGAAGTTATGGAAATGAAGAAAAGAACAACATATCAGAGCAGGAAAGAGACATGGGAAAATCCTTATTATTACCCATATTAGATAATGAGGATAAAACGCAAGCCATCATAGTGATGAATGCACAGGGTTTAGTTTCGAGTAACTCAAAAAGAGAAATAGAGTTCTTAGAAGAACTAACCCAAAATGAAAAAAATAGATATAATGAATATAAGTGAAACCTGGTACTCACAAGAGACTGGTAATGATGATCAGATAAAGGGTTTCCAAACTTATAGATCAGATAGAAAAAATAGGAATCAAGGGGAACCGTGATATATGGGAGAGACGTAAATCAAGGAAAAATCTGTGAGAAATATAGTAACACAGAATGTGAATTAATAGCAGTAGAATTTGAATCTGAAAAATTAGTAAACATTGTAATATACAGACCCCCGAATACTAAAGAGTTTGACATAATAATTGACAAATTGGATGATATATGTAGAAATCACAAAGACTGGACTATACTCCTATCCGGAGACTTTAACTTTCCTTTCATAGAATGGAAAGAACGAATAGGAGACTGTGGTTGTATTTATACATATAAAAGGAGAGTAATAGTAGCGCAGAAGATAAGAGGCAATTTGAAAAGCTATTAGATATGCTACTAGAACATAACATTCAGCAAATAAATCACCTACCAACAAGAAAGGATAATATTTTAGACCTAGTATTTGTGAACGAGGTGAACTATGTTAAAGAAATAATAGTGATAATACGAGTATTTCAGACCATAATGTCATAGAATTAACAGTCCGTTCCAAAGCATATGAAAACAGAGATAAGCAAGAGAAGAAAAAATGGGAAGGATATGGAAAATATAATTTCTATAGTAAAAATATAAATTGGTCAAAAATAAAGGAAGAATTAAACAAAGACTGGGAAAACATATTCGTAAGTGATAATATACAGGTAAATACGGATATATTATATAAAATATTAGAGGAAATAGTGGAAAAATATATACCGAAGAAGAAAAGTAAACATCAGTCACGCATACCAAGAGACAGAAGGATCTTGTTCCAGAAAATCAGAGTGTGGAAAAAAGGTCTTGCAAAAGAAAAGAATGCATGGAAAGTGATTGAGCTAAAAAGTAAGATAGAAAATGCAGAACAAAAGATTATACAGTCAAAAGAAAAAGAAATCAGGACCTTGAAGAAAGGACCCCACAAAATATCAAACAAAACCCCAAAATTTTTTACTCATATGCAAAAAGGATGAATAAAATAAGAGTAGAAATAGGCCCTCTAAGAATTGAAGGGCGATTAACAAATGAAAAGAAGAAAATATGTAACATATTAGCAGAAAGATATAAGAGTGAATTCACACCTAGAATTGATAATGAAGATAATGATTCAGAAATAAGAGATGAAAATAGTGAATATTTATCTGACATAGATATTACTGAAGCCGATATTGTGCAGGCTATTAATGAGATTAAAAATGGATCAGCAGCAGGACCTGATGGTGTTCCTGCCATTTTGTTAAAGAAAGTGGTTCATTCAATCACAAAGCCGCTTGCAATATTATTAAGACAAAGTATAGATACAGGCAAGATTTATGATGAGCATAAATTACTGTATATTACCCCAACTTTCAAAGGTGGATCAAGACTAGAGGCAAGTAATTATAGGCCTGTGAGTCTGACATCTCATATTATGAAAGTTTACGAAAGGGTAATGAAAAAATATATAATGAAACATTTAATGAAAAATAGTTTGTTTAATATAGACAGCATTGTTTTGTACCCGGAAGAAGTACACAAACCCAACTGTTAGTCCACCATGAAAGCATATATAAAAATATGATAAACGAAAAAGATACAGATGTGGTTTACCTAGACT
>NC_089789.1:12096614-12104114 GCF_040412425.1 Macrobrachium rosenbergii | reverse complement strand
TATCAAGGGGGGTCCACAATTATGAACAAAAAGGAAAACTGCTGGAACTCACCTTAGAATCTTCCTTGATTTACATAAATAATGAAGGCTGCCAATTTGGAATTAGAATTCTTTTACAATCAAAAGGGGTTTATTTACAGAGAATGGGGCAAATATGTGAGACCAGAAATGTAACAATTTACAGACACATAAATCACATATGATAGATCAATAGTGCAGTAATTTACAGACACGCAATGTAAATATGAGGGGCCACAGATACAACAATCCTCATTAAAACAAGCTGACTCTGTTATGCTAAAATGCATCAATTCACAGACAGTAATGCATTGGAAGGGGTGAATTCCAGGATAATGGCAGTTAGTTAATCAAGATGATTTCTGTGTGGGCGACGGATTCTTGCGATCAGGCTGTGCCCAGGAATGGTTGCGAAATTTGGATGGCAGTCATTAACAGGTTCTGGCATAGATTTGCGGACTGGACAGGGCATGATGGCTCCTGGAAGAGAATTCCGGAGTTAGTACAAACACGGGGGGCAAAGGAAACCTCCCTTGTTACTAAACAAAGCCCCATGAACAATCTTACCTTCTAAACCTTAGTTAGCCCAATTTAACACTTTAACGGGAGGACTTAATTGCAGGTTATGAGGGTACTGAACAAATGCGCTTTAAAGGATGAAAGGGGATGGTGCGGCTTACACAAAGGGAACGCCTGAGTAGAAAGGAAAATGTGAACGTCTTGGAGATGCATTAAGGAAGGATTAAATAGATGGGAAAAGGGGAACAGGGGGTACTGGCACAGACTAACTCTCAGACTTTACCTTAGACATATATGCGAGCTTGGGATATATCGTCAGCCGCTGTCTGCGTTGTCATCCCCACCACCCAAAGAACATGGAAGAGCGTGTGCTTCTGAGCCCGGCCGGTGCGTCTCTGCCTTCCTGTTTCAAAACGCCACGGCAGAGGTGTTGTGCATCTAGATGTTTCTGAAAGAATAGTCTGCTGCCAGTCAGGAATTCGAGGGAAAATGGTCTTATGGATTAGAAGGTTAAAGCTTAAGATTCTAGCCTCCCTTTTGTGGCTTGCGCCCCTAACACCTATAACCTTTCTGAGCTGAACTTCGAAAACACTACCAAAGAAGGGGGGAAATCTAGGTGTGTGCTGGTAACAGGGGGTTGAAGGAGGGGGAACTATTGTGTAGTAGGCCCAGGCATTTCCTGAAGGCTAGAATGGAATGCATCCTGGGTTCAATATAAGTGGAAAACATCTTGGTTCCGCCATATTGGCTTGACTATAAGTTAATTGAGATGATGGGTTTTCATTAGAAATCAATTAGATGGCAATTAACTAGGAGAGAGGAATGTAAATCCGTGACAATATATATATATATATATATATATATATATATATATATATATATATATATATATATATATATATATATATATATATATATATATATATATTGTGTGTGTGTGTGTGTGTGTGTGTGTGTGTGTATAAATTTATATACATACATACATACATACATACATCCAGTTCGCCTTACAGCTCGAGAGCAAAACCACTCGATTGCAGCCCACGAACTAGGAAAAGACACTGCAACATTGCAACATTCAGATTCAAAGAGACGTAATCAAAGTTCAAAAGCATTCTTTGTTTTCAAAGTGTACGAAAACCTCTTCTTACAGGAAGTCAATAGAAGTTCCCCTGTGGACTCTATCAGTCAGAGATCTAGATTTATTATCTCAGTAACTTCATTTGCTTGGACTGAAGGTCTAAAGTCTAGAAGTCCAAGTTGAGACTATCCTTCTCTCTCTCTCTCTCTCTCTCTCTCTCTCAGAGGAAAGAAATATCGGGCTATTTGTTTCTTATCGACCCGAAAGATGTGTTGGTTTAGCTGAAGAAGACTGTAGTAGAGTCTCTCTCTCTCTCTCTCTCTCTCTCTCTCTCTCTCTCTCTCTCTCTCTCTCTCTCTCTCTCTTTCTCTCCCCTTGCGATACTTGGAATAGGTTTCACTCAGTCAGGAACCTCTCTCTCTCTCTCTCTCTCTCTCTCTCTCTCTCTCTCTCTCTCTCTCTCCTAACTGGAAAATAACAGAAAATAGATTTCACTCAGTAAAAACTCCTCTCTCTCTCTCTCTCTCTCTCTCTCTCTCTCTCTCTCTCTCTCTCTTCTTGCAAGAACGGGAAAATTCATAAAATCCCTCTTGTTTTGGGATATGTTTTCACTAAAATAGGATATTTCTCTCTCTCTCTCTCTCTCTCTCTCTCTCTCTCTCTCTCTCTCTCTCTCTCTCTCTCTCTCTCTCTCTCTCTCTCTCTCGTTACAATAACTGGAAAATGGCAAATAATGACAATTACAGATTTAACCAGGACGGAATAGTGAGCTGTTATATAGAGCTTGAATGCATTGATGCCCTCGTTTGATTTCGACATAATTACTTTATTAAATACAACTGAATTGAATATAGAATTTAGGCCAAAGGAAGGGACCTATGAGGTCATTCTCAGGGGTTGTCTGTCTGTCTGTTCTGAAAACATCTTGTTCCGCCATATTCTGACTATAAGTTAATTGAGATGATGGGTTTCATTAGAAATCTCAATTCTCTCTCTCTCTCTCTCATCTCTCTCGAGAGCAAAACCACTCTTCTAGGAAAGACACTGCAACATTGCAACATTCAATTCAAAGAGAAATCAAAGTTCAAAAGCATTCTTTGTTTTTCAAAGTGTTTTGGGATGTGGACTCTTTCAGAGATCTGATTTATTATCTCAGTAACTTCATTTGCTTGGACAGGTCTAAAGTCTAGAAGTCCAAGTTGAGACTATCCTTCTCTCTCTCTCTCTCTCTCTCTCTCTCTCTCTCTCTCTCTCTCTCTCTCTCTCTCTCTCTCTCAGAGGAAAGAAATATCAGGCTATTTGTTTCTTATCGACCCGAAAGATGTGTTATTTCTCTCTCTCTCTCTCTCTCTCTCTCTCTCTCTTTCTCTCCCCCTTCTACTTGGAATAGGTTCAGTCAATAACTGAAATTCAATAACTGGAAAATTCATAAAAATAACAGTTACAATAACTGGAAAATAACAGAAAAATGGCAAGGCAAATATGTTATTTACAGAAACAGCAAAAAATGATGACAATTACAGATTTAACCAGGACGGAATAGTGAGCTGTTATATAGAGCTTGAATACATTGATGCCCTCGTTTGAACTATCACTATACACTAATAATATCGACATAATTATCCTTTATTAAATAGAACTGAATTGAATATGGAATTTAGGCCAAAGGCCAACGGGGACCTATGGGGTCATTCAGCGCTGAAACGGAAACTGACAGTAAAAAGGTTTGAAAGGTGTAACAGGAGGAAAACTTCACATCTGCCCTATTAATCAATTGTTAGAGAGGGTGGATAGCAGGATGGAAGAAACATAATATGAAAGGAGGTACACTAGAAGGATGAAAAGCGTTGCAGATAGGGGTCTAAGGAAGGGACTCTGCAAAGAACCTTAAGTAGTACCTACAGTGCACCGCATGAAGTGCACTGACGGCATTATCCCCCCTGGGGGATTTATGAAATAGATTTACACATACAGTTGAAGTAAAAGTTAGGTTTTTGCAAAACCCGTCACCCAAAGGGTTGCATTTTTATCTGATTTACTCAAGTTCAATATGTTGTTAAATAGTCTGTCTGTCCGCAATTCGGAAACTGTCTCTTGAAATGCTTCCAAATTGTAAAAAAATATGTCGGCAACTATTCAGTTACACATCACAAACATGTTGAATACAAGTCAACAGTTTACTGGTGGTCCTAACCAGTGCTTTAGACAGTTATCGAGAATTTGCCTTAAGTTCATTCTTTACTTACAGTCGACAACGTGTTTTCAACTTGTCTACGACATGTGTGTGATAGGTTTCCGACATGTGTTTATGACATGTGTTACTGTAGTGCGTAGGAACCGTAGGAAGAAGTAAGAAATAAATGATGCAGTTGTTAATTACATAATCATGAAGAGTTAAAAGTAATTAGCTTCACCTGCGAAATATGACTTTATTGTACCTTCAAGGGGTCGTTGGCTTGTTTTGAACTTGTATGCGATATGTATGTGATAAGTTTCCGACGTGTGTTTATGGCATGCTTTCCTGTAGTGTGTACGCACTCCAATTAGGCGTAAGAAATAAAGTACACTTATTTATTACATAAGTATCAAAAGTTATATGTAAATTAGTTTCAGATGTGAAATAGAATCTTTTTAGTATCTATAAGGGATTTGATTTAATGCAGACATCGGCGATTTTTTAGTAGACGAAGATCATTAAGTAACAAAGCCTCAACTATAAGCCAAATGTAAAGCATAATTCACCTAAAAAAATTAAACTTGTATTTTATCAACTTATTTATATTTATGTGTTTATGAATTAATTCATTAATCTATTTTTTTTTTCGAACAACTGACCTCTTCTTTCTGTCTTGCCTAATATCTTCTGTAATTTCCTTCGAACGAGCACCATATTCTTCGGAAGATCGAATTTCTAGTCAATGGCCCCGTTGGCTGTTTCATACGAACAATACGTAATATAGAAAGAGGAGGTCAGATATTAGGAAAAAAAGATAAATTAATATATCAAAAAATAAACATAAAAAATATAGATATATTATTAAAATGCAATGTGAATCTCTTAGGGTAGTAGTGCATCGCATCTTCGCTTGAACTTTTGAGGTTCCAGTTGCAGAAAATCCTCAGGGGAGACTGTTCCACAGCCCTCCAACGGTGTGAATAAAGTGACTCAATAAAAAAAAAATAAAAATAAAAATGAAATTCTCAGTAAAATAAAAACAAGTAATAAATGCGCCGAAGTTTCTTCGGCGCAATCAAGTTTTCTGTACAGCCTCTACAGCGTGTAATCAAGGCCACCAAAAACAGATCTATCTTTCGGTGGTCTCGGTATAATACTGTATGAGCTGCGGCCCATGAAACTTTAACCACGGCCCGAAGGTGGCCTAGTCTGTATCGTTGCCAGAAGCACGATTATGGCTAACTTTAACCTTAAATAAAATAAAAACTACTGAGGCTAGAGGGCTGCAATTTGGGATGTTTGATGATTCGAGGGTGGGTGACCAACATACCAATTTGCAGCCCTCTAGCTTCGGTAGTTTTTAAGATCTGAGGGCGGACAGAAAAGTGCGGACAGAATAAAGTGCGGACGGACGGTCAAAGCCGGCGCAATAGCTTTCTTTCACAGAAAACTAACACCGATAACGATTTCAACTATGAATCAAAACGCACTAGCATCAATAATGAGATACATTCGTCCTAAAGTTGTTAATTAAGACTAATGCATCTCTACTCTTTGAACGAAATCGTCAAAAAAAGAAAGCTCGGTTCCATTATTCATCAGATGATCAACTCGTTGCTCCGTCTGAATCATCTAATCATCATTATGATCAAAGTGGTCTTTAGTTCTTCTTGTCCGAAAGAATTCTCGTCTGCTGCGTGTAATTAGAGACTTCTGTAGCTTGGCTTTCGAAATGTATAGAGTGAGGACTCAATTCGATGGAAAGATACAGTTTTTCATGCTGGAAAAGGTTCATAGTAGATGAGAGTCTCTCTCTCTCTCTCTCTCTCTCTCTCTCTCTCTCTCTCTCTCCGTAACACTAATTCACACCCCTTTATTTGTAAGATTGAAGTTGAAAAGTTGCCTTACTATCTATCTATCTATCTATCTATCTATCTATCTATCTATCTATCTATCAATCTATATATAAGTTAAGTTATTATTATCATCATTCTTACAAATTTGATATCTTCTCTAACTTCTGAGCAAGCTGAGCCTGGTAATTAAATTCAGAGCTGTATACATCTCGGAAAAAAAACTATGTTCTATTTAAAGACATTGAAACTGAAGACTGAGATTATTTATTCAAATAGATTAGGACAAATATAAATATAGTAATTCATTTTGACACATTTATTCCATAGACAATAACATACAGTAGACCCTTTGCAAGAAAAGAATTTGACGCTATATTTTCTACATCCAAAACCACAGAGGCCATTCCTACAATCTCCCCAGCTACAAGAGAAATAGTTTTAAGTGAGAGGCTGTCTCCAGCGACCTTTGGATGGCTGTAGAAACACAACCCCGCCTCCCCTTCCTATAACCTTCACTTCTCCCCCTCCCCCGCCCACCGCCCACCCCAAAAACCCAAAACATCCCAGGAAGAGAAATGGTCATCATTTGAAGCCTAACTTAAACTAATATCCTAACGGGATATAAAGGATATGGAAGACTAAGCATATCAATTCCTCGACGTCAGCTGGAACATGGAATCTGGAATCCAGTACTCTGTCCAGTTTCCAGGATCTTCCTACGTAGCACGTAGCGTGACTGTAGATATTTGTAGGGAATGTTTTGACTTTGTAGTAGAGAGGGCGTTTGTGTAATGAACCTCTCAGAGGCTTTATAACTGCGCATTTGTAAAGATGGCGGTCCTTCCTTTGAGTCTAGACCAGTGGCGGTGTATATACAGTATAGATTCTTAAAAATACCTGTGTGTATGTACATGTTCTTTGGAAGCTTGTGAAAACCAAGTTAATGACCTTTTAGGCTTCCTCCACGTGAATAGGAATTCACACTTTGAATAATAAGAATTATATATCAGCAGAGGGGGCATCAGGATTTTAGAGGTGATTAGGTGGGGCATGGCCAAAAAAAGTTTGGGAACCACTGGCCTAGACCTAGTACTCAGAAAGAGAATTGGTTGATATTTGTCATTTATCTGTAAATGACAGGGTTTGCATTTAATTCTTTTTAGCTCGTTTTGAGGTGACGTTTGATCATCGTACTGTAGAGATGTAGCACAGAATTTCTCTTATCTTTCATTGACATTTCAAATGTAATCTGGTTCGTTTTCAGAATAATAATTGCAGTGCTGTCGTTGAAAATGAAACGAAATTGTTTTTATCAAGAAAGGTCTTTGAAAACAACCAGCAGCTAGGTTATTTATTTACAAAATTTTTAAGGTTATTCAACTATGAAATTTAGGCTGTTAATCCAAGAACTGGACACTTTCATGTCTCTGAATGTCGGTCCATTCACGATCAAGTTTAGGACAAGTTTGGTCTAAGTGTCAGACACTGATCTCTTGAATCAATTTGAAAGTTACCTGAGGTAACCATGAGATCACTGGAAGTGACATTTGCAAGTGATCAAAGGGAATGATTATAAAGGTAATTAAAGTAATGCCCTTTGACAGAGAGTCAGTCATAGCATTTAAACATTTTTTAATGACAGTGCTATGGCGAATGTTTGTGGAAATGTTTTCTGAAATTTTGGGAAATAACACTTGAAAATAAAAACTTACGTGTGGGTATCTTTTTTTTATAGAAGTGACAATGTAAAGTATTAGAATATTACGCTAAGCCACGAGGAGTTTATATTTGTAACCAGAAAGAAGAGAACCGAAGTATATACATACATACATACATACATACATATGTAT
>NC_089789.1:12074114-12089114 GCF_040412425.1 Macrobrachium rosenbergii | reverse complement strand
ATCTTTATATGGGGTCGCTGTTTGTTATTAGTCTTCTCCATCTTCTGCGATCATGCACCATTACCTCACTCACGTTCTTCTCCTACATGTCCTCTCCATCTCATTCTTGGTCTACCTTTCCTCCTTGTTCCAGGCACTTCCATATTCATGGTTCTTTTACATACAGAATCCTCCTCTCTTCTCATAACATGTCCAAACTATTGTAATCGTCTCTGTTGCAGCTTCTTTGATATTTCTGTAACTTTCACCGTCCCTCTTATGAAGTCATTCATTGTCCTGTCTCTTCTTGTCACTCCGCACATCCAACGCAGCATTCTCATTTCTGCCACTTCCATCTTTCTCTCTTGTGCTCTCTTCATAGGCCATGTTTCACAACTATAACATCAACGCAGGTCTGACAATGCTCTTGTACATTTTTCCCTTCATCTTTACATTAAATCTTTTGTCACATAACACACCTGATGTTTTCCTCCAATTGCACCAAGCTGATTGTATTCTGTGATTCACTTCCTCCTCCATCCCTCCACAATCAGTGACACACGACCCAAGGTACTTAAAGGATGTGTATACATATATATATATATATATATATATATATATATATATATATATATATATATATATATATATATATATATATATATATATCTGCAAACGTCAGTTAATGTTTGCCTTTTTTTTTTTTTACTTTTTTCATTCTGATAAATTTAAAATTTGCAGAGTAATTTTTAGCAAAAAGAAGTACAGATTGTTTTTCAGAACTCCCTTGTCATTCTCCATGCCTTTCCCTTTGATAACGACAGCCAGGTGTCTAACAACAAAATAATGTCATGACCATACCCTAGTCATAACGCCCCTTTGCCTGACCGTATTAATCCCACTTAAGGGGAAAACCAGTAGCCCGTTGCAGGTTTACGCTGACCCTTTGAGACCTATATAGTGTCAAAAGTCCCCAGCCAATTTCCTTCATGAGAATTCTCTTAAGATCCTTCCCTCCATTCCGCTACCTGTTACGCCATTAATGGTCAAGGTCTTGATCGGTCGCATACCTGCACCCCACTTACTCATCTTCACTCCCTCACTCTAATGTATCTGCAGTGTCCTCAACCTTTCAGGTACCTGACCAGATTGGCCCCGTGAACCGAAACGAGGACAATAGCTGCCCCAACTAAGAGGGGGCTGTCACAACATGCCCCCCTCGATGATGAAGTGGTATAACACCAGTCTTGACAGACTCCTGTGGTTCAGTTCAGTAACTCAGTCGAAGAAGAGCAGTCAACATAACTCCGTAGCGGTTCAGTAATTCAGATTGATCAACCATACTATTCTGTTGCCTTGCATCCGTCATAGCGGACCTGACTTGGAATGTCCTTCTGCCAAAAGTCTAACCTCATCAGGACCATGGCTGAACTCTCCCTGGACTTCGCCCTAACACTGTCACTCTGAAGTTGGTGATCTCTGCCGCCACCCTACTACACGCTGATGCCCTTGTAGACCCAGTACCCTTTGACTCCAATTTATTTCCTCTGGTGGGGAATAGTAGGTGACATAACTCCCATTGAGGTCCTTCTGAGGGAACCTGGCTCTGATGTCCTTCAATTCTGGCCCAAAGACTAAAGGGTAATGTGATTGGAAGTTGTTAGATCAACCTCACCATTCTATCTTTGACTTATTTCTTTCGTTCTGTTCTCCCAGTTTCATGTCCCAATTTCATTTTTTCCTTAAGAAACTCAAGTGATAGGTTACCTTGCTATTGTGAATAACTTTGCATTGGAATGCTAGTGTTAATGTAAGATATGTACCTATTCTCCAGTGTTAAACTTGGTGAACCCAGTGTTTCTATTTTGCTTATGTATTCCAAATAATGTGTCATTGAATCCACTATTGTGTATTACAACATACCTGTTTTTGCAGATCCATGTATTGAGTGCCTGTTGTGTGATCATTCCTGTATCAATGGTGCCATTTCCCTGCAAACCTATAGGTGCCATACCAGATCAAGATTTTTCTGGACCCAGTCTAATCACGCTAGTATTAGCCTAACGAAGGCATAGTGTTTTAGCTTGCATTTAGTTTTCTGTGGCACTTAGTTTGATGATTGTGGTTGTCTAACGCAGTTTGTCTGTGCCATGGGGCTCTATGGCTAGCCTCTGTAAATATTTACATCTTCTGATTTCTCTAGTGAATCATACTTTTGAGTGGACATCCAAGTTTACCTTAATCCTTGACTTTGTGGTATTTTAAGGATAGTCACTATTACACACTTTTCTGTTCACCAGAGCATAGCCCCCTTTGAAAGTCAGCATTGCTTATGCCCTGATTATTCTTAGAGCCATCCCTTACCCCCCTAAGCTACGCAAATGTGACAGTGGTGACCTTGCCAGGCTCTTAGAGCTTGGATGCAAGTGTCAATAACAACTTGCAATTGAAATTCATGACCCCTTGCAACTCAGTAAACTAGTAGATCAGTTACGATTGGCTAAGCTGAGTTTCCCTTACTGGTATATACTTGTCCATGACAAAAAACCCTATGTTTGGCATCCGTTGACTACAGCAAACAACAGGTAAGTGAATTTTATTAAGTCTTTTGAGTTTTACAAATTTTGATTTACGATTCACAAGTGTTTAAAATTCGTGCCTCAAGCGAGGCAGTACATCTGTGTTACTCCGTAGTCTTGAGATCGAGTTGCCACAGATTGCTAACTGCAGCTTTACAGTGTGTGAGTACAGTATTATTTATGAGATTTAGTGTCTCAACTACTTTGCTAAGTGTTTAGTAAGTAACATGATTACTAGTGTTAGTGATATAGTTACTCAGAGAAATGCATTCCTAGTAAAAACTTATGTAAATATTACCTGCTCAGAATTCCTTTCTGGCAACCCATGTACAGATTGTCAAAGAACCTATGAGAGTTCACACACCATTCATTCGCCCAGCGTATTCACAGTTAACTTTTTCTTTCTCTAATTTATTAAAGTCTTTACGTGAGTCTTAAGTTATGAAGAACATAACATTGTCTATATTATCAGTGTTACTTTCATAATCTAATACACTGCAGTGTAAAATCATTTTAAATTTTTGTAAATGTAGAGATCTTCTTTTCACTTATGGCAACAATGTTAGTAGTAACAGTAAAGTCGGAAGTCTTGTTTTAACGTATGGGCCAACCTGTCTAACCGAGAGCTCATTGACCTTTAGTGTTCACTGAACCTTTGCTGATAGATTGACTCGATAGACAGTAACTTTTGATAGTTCGCTCACACTCCAAGTGACATTTGCTACTTTTGCTTTCCTTTGTCACTCGGTTAAAAGTCCACCTACTGGGATGCTTGTTTTGGTTGGAATACTTGCATGTTGAATATCACTTGAAAATTACTACGAGAAAAGTGTGAAAAAAATTTTCTTTTTGCATATACATACATATATATATATACATATACATATATATATATATATATATATATATATATATATACATATATATATATATATATATATATATATATATATATATATATATATATATATATATATATATATATATATATATATATAACTGAATCTATACAAACCCTTGCTCTAACCAACTTGGTTTGATTCTATACAAACTCATTGCCATTTATAACTCATACTGTGACAATTGAAGTCATGAACCTTAGTAAGAGTTGTTGAGTATTGTGAGACTCACGCTCGAAGCCGAAAACTACTTGTAGAGTGGTTCTGCACATTTGCCGACGTCTTTTAGGAGACACACTTCACCCGAACTTGTGAGTGCCTTCGCCACATTTTTGGGATTTTTACTTACACGCCTTTCTTGGGTGTCCACTTCTGAGTGTTTGTGAACACTGTTACACACTTCGGAGAAGTGTCACCGACATCTTTTAGAGACAACCTTGTTCCAGGAATGACTATGCACGTTTAGTGTGCCACTGCTGATTGTTTGTGAACACTGTTACGCACTTTGGAGAAGCACCACCGACATCTTTTAGAGACACCCCTGCTCCTTTGAGAGCTACTACACACATTTAGTGTGCCACCTTGTTACATGCTTTGGAGAAGTGCCACCTCTGTCTTTTAGAAACAACCTTGCTCTTTCAAGAAGCGCTACGCGCATTTAGTATGCCACCTTGTTACGCACTTTGGAGAAGTGCCACCACCGTCTCTAGAGACAACTCTGTTCTTTTGAGAACTGTTATGCAGATTTAGTTTGCCACCTGCTACACACTTTGGAGAAGTGCCACCGCCATCTTTGAGAAGACACACCTTGTTCTTGAGAGACCAACTACACACATTTGGTGTGCCACCTTGCTACACACTTTCAGCAGTGCCATCACCGTCTTTGGGACATCATGCCATTCCTTTCATGAACCCCCTTCAAGCACCTTTGGGTGCCAACCGAAGTTTTGTTTGGACTTGTTACTTGCTTGCACTGTGTGTGCTTCTGTCTTTGGATAACACACCTGCATCTTTCAAGCGCCTCTTGTGCACCACACTCAACCGAGCAAACCTGAACCTGCCAAAGTAGGCTGCTACCTGACTTCCTTGACTTGACCTGCTGAGTGCCATCGAGTGCCTCATACCCAACCTTCGCGCTCTGCGAGTACCGCACCTCTGTGCCTTCTGTCATTGCTTTTGGCAATTGAGAAACAAGCTTGCTACCATTAGTGCCACAGTGCTCTTTATGAGTGCAGCCTTTGCTGGCACTCCCACGCTACGTTCCTAGGAACACCACTAGTACTAGACTCTATGCGGTCCTTCCACCTTGCCTACTTATGCTGAAGATCTAAAATTCTTCCAAGACCTCAGACTGGCTTGCACCCTCTGAGGAGAAGCCCTCACCTCCTGGTCGATGCTTAGGTAGCCAGGGCCCAACATGAACGAGTCGATATGGAGGAGAAAGAAAGAGTGGACAGAGAAGCCCAGTGGACTCATGAGCTGGCAGTTCCTAAATTTAGGGCAGAGAATCTTAACTCGGCTGTTCCCCCATCAGTATTGCAAGAGATGAATAACCTTATTCAGCCTTGGTCCGACAAAGAGCCCAAAACCTGGTTAGGTCACATTGCAAGGGTCTTCGAGAATTACAAACCTAACCCCACAGAGATTGACCTGATTCTGAATAAACACATCCAGGGGAAAGGATTCATTGCTCTGAGGTCATTACCTGCTGATGAGCAAGTAGATTTAGCCCAGGTACAACAAGCCATTTGTTAGGCCTACGAGATCACTCCAGAGAAATGGAGGCAAAGCTGTCAGAGCTTGCAAAAGAATGCAGGACAGACCTGGTCGGACTGGAACTATTATAAAGACAAGAATTTCGACCTATTGGCTAAATCCTATGAAGCAGTTACTGAGCACATGAAGTTGGAGGACTTCTTCTAATACATCCCCATCGACCTCACAACGTACCTTCATGAACGGCGACCCTTAACTGCCACTGAATGCTGCCGACTAGCTGACGACTGAGAAACCCATCACGCCCACCAGAGTTCTTTACATAAGAAACTAAGTCCTCCTAGCTACACTTCTGCTACCGCCCATCCAAGAAATGGCCTTCAGTCAAAGCCCTTCCTATGTCACATCTGTAAAAGGACAGGACACAAAGCTGACAACTGTCTAGATAAACCAGGAAAAAGCCAAAAGCCCAGCAAAGCCCTCAACTAGCATACCTACCCAACCTCGGGCTGCTCCTTCTGTATCGGGACGGCCTGCTGTAACTCCGACTGGGTTGAGTTACAAAGAGACTTGTAATGACTTCAAGAAGCTGGGGCATGCATCTGTACGGTATGTGGGATGCCCTTTGTACACCCAATGAAAACTGTCCAAATGGTGGTCAGTGCACAAGGATCCACCAAATGGATTGGATTGGAATATGTGACTGTCGCCCCCCTAAATGGCTCAGGATCCGCCAGGGTGCTTGCTAACATAGTGGACATCAGGTCTGAAATAAGTCTCATTTTGAGAAGAAAACTACTGCCTGAAGCCTCCATCAGGGAGGATGAATGCATTACCATATGTTAGTTCAACAGCTACTCATTGGACCTCCCAACCGTTCAGTTAACGGTTGCTCAGGGCGACCCTACAAAGACCCAAGAACACTAGTTCGCAGTAACAGAGACACCCGTGACTGGAAACACTCTGTTGCTTGGACAGGACTTCCAACAATGGCGGGACTCTACAATTCCTCTTCGCTGCATGACCGCCACACCTTGTGAACCCACACCACCCACAAAGCCTCACGAGGAGAACCTCGAAGACATTTGCTTAGGGGACATCCCTGGCTTCAGGAAGTAACCACAGAGTCTCCACCCTTGGTACCTGACCTCCTGATTTCTGGAACCAACACAGAAGATCCCAGCCTAGACAGGGACCACCGCATTGCTGCACAAACTGAATATCTGGACCTACAAGTAATTCGGGCTGACACCCCTCATGACCTCTCTGTCATATCGGATTTCTCCAAGGATCAGTACCTGGTGGAAGATGAAGCACTCTTCCAGATTTCCCAAGAAGCAAAGAACCCAGCTGACATTATACATGGGTGAGTGGTGGTCCCACGTAAGCTGCAGCAGTAGGTGATAAAGCTGGGATAGGAGGTCATATAGGCATAAACCAGACTATGAAGGCACTGTCAACAAATTCTGTTAGGTCAGTTTGAGACAATCCGTAAAAACCTATGTCTTATCCTGCCCGACCTGCCAGATGGTGGGAAACACCAATGAAGTCGTTCCCCAAGCAAGATTGCAAAACATTCCCGTAGTAGGTGTTCCATTTCGGGGTTTTATTGTGGATTACTTTATTCCTCAGAGACGTACCCACACAAAAACAGGGAGCACCCACTGCTTGACCATCATAGATCAGTTCACCAAATACGCAGAAGCTATTCCCTTCAGAAGTGAAACTTCCAAGAATGCCGTAAAAGCCTTGCTATATTTTTTCTGCCGGTTTGGTTTCCCAGTCACCGTCCAGAGTGACCAAGGACAACACTTGATGTCATGTGAATTCCATACAAGCTTGGTGAGCCACGGAATCAAGCATGTTCACTCAACCCCTTACTGACCGGAGAGCCAGGACATAGTGGAAAGATTCCACCAATCGCTGTCCTCCACATTGGCTAAGCTGCAACATGAAAATGGCGGGACTTGGGAAGATAACCTACTTTTTGCTTTTTTGCCCGTCATCATAGTCTATCAGAAACACTAGGCTACAGTCCCTTGAAGTTCCTGTATGCTCATTCCACAAGAGGACCCATCGATATATTACACGAAGCTTTGGCAGATCCTCAGAAAGCTGATTGGGCTAAAGACCTACCAGATATTCAGAACAAGCTATGGCCTCATGGGCAATTGCCCATGCCAACGAAGCAGCCACACAAGAACAGGTCAAATTGTGCTTTGACCAGAAGACTGACTTGAAGCTTCGCCATTGGAGATGAAGTGCTAGTACTCTGCACTGGGGCATCACAACCCCTAGAAACCCAATTCACGGGACCCCACAAAATACTAGGGAAATGAGGAAACCTAAATTACTTAGTGAACTGTGGGCAGAGGCAGGCAGGCAAAGTGGCTGTACATTAACCTACTAAAACCCTACAAGGTAAGGGATGAAAATACCAGTTTGCCAGAACCTCCTGCTGTAGCTGGGCTAGCCACCACTCCCCAACCACCATACCCCAATTCTCAGGTACTGGAGAACCTTGACTACATTATCCCCGGACTGACAGATGAACAATGCACAGATATTAAGAACATATTAATGCGGCACAAACCTGTGGTAAAGGATACCTTAGGCTGCACTACGCTCATAGAGCATCACATCAACTTGGAGGAAAATACCCAAGCAATAGCACAAGGATTTTATAAAGTAAACCCGAGTAAGGCCAAGCGAATCCAAAAACAAGTAGAATTGGAACTAAAGCTGTGACTAATTTAAGACAGTGACAATGCATGGGCATCCCCTGTAATTGTGGTGCCAAAAGAAGGAAGAGGTGATCGTTTGTTGCATGGATTTCAGGAAGTTAAATGTCACAAAACCGGAGCAGTACGAATTCACATGTGCATCAACAGCCTGGGATGCTCCCCCTTCTTAAGTAAAATTGATCTTGAGAAGGGTTATTGGCAGGTACCTCCGTCAGTCGAGTCGTGCCCACTGACAGCTTTCACCATGCAGGACGGATTCTGTCAATACAAAGTGACACCATTTGGACTGAAGAACATGCCAGGCTGCTTTCAATGGCTCATGAACAAAGTCTTGGCCGGCATAGGGAAATGTGTTGTATATTTGGATGACAGTGACCTACGCTCAGACCTGGGACAAACATCTGATAATTATAGCTAAAGTACTCAGAGCCCTCCAGGACGCAAACCTTATTGTCAACTTGAAAAAAGTGCCAGTTTGATGCAGCAGAAATAACTTACCCAGGCCACATAGTCAGGAGTGGCAAGATCATGCCTAAGGATGCAAATATTCAGGCAATCTGGGATATGCCATACCATCGAACCAAAAAGGGGGTGCAAAGGTTCATAGGGATGGTTCAGTACTTTGGAAGATTCATCCCAAATTTCTCAGATGCTGCAGCTCCAGTTACCAACCTTTTTAAAGGAAATGAAAATTTTGAATGTACTCCTGAGTGCCAAAAAGCAACGATAACTTGAAAGCCACTCTGGTCAACAAACCCATGTTAAGCACCCCTGATTATGAGAAACCATTCTACATGGCAGTAGACGCCAGCAATGTAAGAACTGGGGCTGCCATGCTCAAGATTTCCGATGGCATTCACCACCTCATTGCTTACTATTCCAAGAAGTTTAATCCAGCAGAAACATGCTATAGCACCATTGAAAAGGAATTACTGGGCATGGCACTAGCAATGAAACACTATGAAGCATATCATGCCGATCATAAGTTCCTACTTACTGTCCTTACGGACCACAATCCACTTAGGTACCTAACACACTTCTGGAATCAAAATAAGTGACTCATGAGATGGAGCCTGGATATGCAAGACTATAACTGGAAAATTGAATGCATCCAGGGAACAGATAACAAAATCGCTGACATCCTGTAACGCCACTAAAGCTAAGATAGTTGGCTATCCATAGCAACATCTTCCTTTTCCTGAGTATCTTAGTGCCTATATCCAGAGACGGTAACTAAATACTCCCTACGTTCCTTTTGAAGCTTATAATGAATTCCCTAGTAAGAAATTACCCCAGCATCCCCAAAACCTTTTCCTCCCCTTTATCTTACTTTTTACTTGGAACTGTTCCCCAGTTACATGAACCTGTGTGAAAACAACCCAGTACACAAATGAGTGCTGTATTCAGACAGGGAACGTCTGAACGAATCAACCACAATCCTTATGGTACAAGATCTTGTATGAAAAAATGTGTTGAAATACAATATAATTCATAAGAGGTTACCTTACTTTTGCATTAAAGGAATAGTTGTTTAACGTTTTGTCTTTGATAGAATTTTGCATATCTTTGTCTCTAGTTGAACTGTCTAAAATAAGCTATTTTATTTGAGATACATTTTTGAGCAGAGAGGAAGTTATTTTATCAATCCGCCAAAAGTTTCTAGACGTTCATGGCCAAAAAAGGGCGGATAAAGTCTTCTTTGTTGGGGAGGTGTTACAAACGTCAGTTAATGTTTGGATTTTTTTTTACTTTTTCTGTCTTGATAAATTTAAAATTTATAGGGTAATTTTGAGCGAAAAGAAGTACAGATTGTTTTTCAGAACTCCCTTGTCATTCTCCCATGCCTTTCCCTTCGATAACAACAGCCCGGTGTCTAATGAGAAAATAATGTCATGACTGTACCCTAGTCACTAACGCCCCTTTGCCTGACCATATTAATCCTACTCTAGGGGAAAACTGGTAAACCCTTTGAGACCTATACATTGTCAAAAGTCCCCAGCCAATTTCCTTCACAAGAGTTCTCTTGAGATCCTTCCCTCCATTCCTCTACCTGCACCCCACTTTCGCAACCTCACTCCCTCGCTCTAATGTATCTGCATTGTCCTTAACCCTACCTTGACCATTTCATCTGCTGACCTCTGAACAATCTTTCAGGTACCTGACCAGATTAGCGCCACGACCCAAGACGAGGGACCTGTCACAACACCCCCCATGATGATGAAGTAGTATAAAACCAGCCTGTGACACTCCTGTGGTTCAGTTCAGTTATTCAGATTGATCAATCATACCATTCCGTCGCCTTGCCCGTCATAGTGGGCCTGACTTGTAATGTCCTTCTGCCAGAAGTCTAACCTCATCGGGACCACGGCCAAACTTTCCCCAGACTAACTCTGTCTCTCTGAAGGTGGTGATCTCTGCCGCCACCCTAATACACGCTGATGCCCTTATAGACCCAGTGTCCTTTGACTACAGTTTATTTCCTCCGGTGGGGAATAGTAGGCGACGCAACTCCCACCGATGCCCTTCTGCGGGAACCTGGCTCTGATGTCCTTCAAGTCTCATCCACGGACTAAAGGGTAATGTGATTGGAAATTGTTAGATTGGCCTCACCATTTTATCTTTGACTTATTTCCTTCGTTCTGTTCTCCCAGTTTCATGTCCCAATTTCATTTTTTCCTTAAGAAACTCAAGTGATAGGTTACCTTGCTATTGTGAATAACTTTGCATTGGTATACTAATGTTAACATAAGATACGTATCTATTCTTAAGCATTAAACTCGGTGAACCTAGTGTTTCTAAACAGTTTTTTTTTTACCGAGGCGCATTGGCACTCACTCGCAGAGGTGCCCTTTTAGCTCGGAAAAGTTTCCTGCTAGCTGATTGGTTGCAAGTATTTTGTCCGAATAGCATCATTGTTTTCAAATAATTACCGAATAATGTGAATCGAAACTTATTTACTAACGTAAATTTCTCCCTCAGAGATATGTTTTGTCAATGAATAATCTTAACGAATAAAGAGATTATAAAGTATTGTGATGGTAAGTCTAGATTTAATAACAACACCCGCCAAAGTCAACGACAGGAGCTTGTTTTCGGATACATGCTGCATAATTTTTTTTACTTTTCACATATTTTAACACCAATTGGGATAAATTACACTAAGCATAAGAAAAACATGTTATTATAAACTTTCTTTGAATACCAGAATCTACTAAAAACATGGAATTAATAAAACTCACTATTGGTGAAAACTTCCAGGGAGGTAAAAGGAACAACCTGTGGCGGCAAAACTATCCCAGCTGATTGTCATTGCAGCATTTTCCTGATTTATGTCATTGCAGCTTTTTCCTGGTTTATGTAAGTGTTGAAATCAGTGTTATGTTATTGAGATTACTTTAATGACTATATCTGCAATTAAATAGTTTCTATGCTTTTTGTAGGTGCACACTAATAAAAATATATTTCGCAGAAATTAACAACTTATCTTTCATGTCAGTTACAGCAGACAATGCGAGATAAGAAAACTTTTTATTTTCTTATTTTGCGTTCTGTTCAGGACACATATAAGGTTAACACGAGTTTCTGCGGATATTTTGAGAAGTAAAGGAATATGTGACTGAGTAAAAAATGTACTATACACATATACATTTAAAGGATTAGTAGGCTATAGGCGTCTACTGTCAAATACCGAGGAGGGGATGGAAGGGAGACGGGGGGGCGGATATCGCGGTTGTAACTCGGTGAAATTATGAATTCGTTTAATTATTATTTTTATGCGAATTATGGAACACTACAGAATCCTCAAACCGAAAATAGTGCTATTAATAGAATCTATACCTTTACGACAAAATTAGCAAACCCTTTCCATACGGACTTACATCATAGGCCTACATACACCTAGCCTAAAACTTATATCAAGCATCAGCTACTGTTTGCTGTTACTCCTTACCTTAAAGAGTTAAGCAAAAAATTTATTGCAATTGTCAAAAATGGTGTAAGACACATAGACAAGAAAAAATAGCCTCTTCATAGTCTCAAATGTAAAACAAAGGCTTGCACAAAAGCCTATAAAGAAATCTGAAAAGTTTTCTTATACATTTGCTGGCATGTGGATATATATAATATATATATATTTTATATTTTATATATATAGTTTTATATGTTTTTATATATATATAGTTTATATAACATGTTTTCTTATATATATTTATATTGGTGTTAAAATATGTGAAAATAAAAAAATTATGCAGCATGCATCCGAAAACAATCGTTGACTTCGGCGGGTGTTGTTATTATATATACCATCACAATACTTTATAATCTCTTTATATAACATTATTTATATACATCTTAGGAAGAAATTTACGTTATATAGTTTATTCACATACTTTTGGAAATGATTTACATGGCGCTATATACTTGCAACAATCATAGGAAACTTTTATATATATATAAAAAAATATAGTTTATATGTATATATATATGCATCCATATTGCGTATTGCAATATACCTGCTTTTGAAGATCCGTGTATTGAGTGCGGTTGTGTGATCATTCCTGTATCAATATAAATAGGTATATCAAGACTTTTCTGGATCCAGTATCCAAACCTCGTCTACTATTCTTCATCCCATATGGTTTCAGGATATATATATAGCCAAAACAGAAGGCATAGTGTTTTAGCTTGCATTTATATAGTTTGATGATTGTGGTTGTCTAACATATATATATATATATATATATATATATATATATATATATATATATATATATATATATATATATATATATATATATATATATATATATATATATATATATATATATATATATATATATATATATATATATATATATATATATATATATATATATATATATATATATATATATATATATATTTACGTATTTCCCTGGGTTTATGCTATTTTTACAGGCCGGCAACAGAAACTTTATTTAATTGGCCTTGGAGTTCTGACTTATGTAAAGGGAAATCATAAAAAAACAAAGAAAAAGAGGTGAATTTAGGAGCTGAAGGCTCTACTTCATAAGGAAATGTTACGTAAACACATGGGATAAATTAAAGAATTATATTTACAAAAGAAAGCATTAGAAGGGAAAATGGATAAGTAAATTGATAAAGGGCTTGCAACGCCTGAAGATCCTTCTACTGGAGTCTTGACTAAGGGCAAGGCACAGTCCAAGATGAGTCCACTGCAAATAGGTCCCTCTGCAAGAGAGATTTACACATTACACGCCAGTAAAGGAACAATTTAACACAGAATATGTCTCGAGTTTACACTGAGGGTGCCAAGGACTCGAGGAATGAATGACCACTTTACACTTGAACACAGGACATTGGAAACGGCACTGGATAAACTGGCACAAGGACGGGGGTGAAATACTGACACTCCTATAACTTTCTAAAGGGCAAACTGTTGTGACTGAAAAGTCTTTATTCGCACTTTACCTTAGGGGAAGCGGGTCTCTGGCAAAGAATGACGAGGGACGATCACACTGATGATGTATGCTGTCCGTTGAGGATGACTGGAGTCTGGAGTCAGATGGGGGGGAGGGAATGAAATCTCTCTCAGCAAATGTATCACTCGCCCAGCGTGTATGGCTGTCCCCTACGACTGCTACTGCATGTCTCCTGCTCATATGACTAACTGCTTACTGCTGTCTTTTCCTTTTAAGGGCCCTGGCCGTGTTGTGCCCGTGCGCAAAACTTCTCTTTAATTGGGGCCATGTGCAAATGATGTCATTTGCCAGGTGGTCAGTGATCAGTTTCCTCTTCCCAGGTTTCCTGCGGATAAAGACAATTCAGGCAGCTTATTTTGCCTTTAGAAAGATTGTTTTAAGCAGCTTAGCTGGGCTAAGCTGCTTAAGGAGTGGCATTCCATCTCCTCTCCTTTCTCTTTTTTATCCGTCTCATCTCAATATCTGTTCTAGGTAAAAAGAAGGATAGATCGAAATGTTGATAACTTTGCTCTGATATCTAGGTCAACTAAAATCGGCCATGCAGTGGTGACGCTATTCTCAATAAACAAACAAAGGGCAAATTATGTGTGTGGTGTGTGTGGGGAGGCACATATATATATATATATATATATATATATATATATATATATATATATATATGTATATATATGCAGTGACTTGTGTGTATATATATATATATATATATATATATATATATATATATATATATATATATATATATATATATATATATATATATATATATATATATATATATATATATATATATATATATATATATATATATATATATATATATATATATATATATATATATATATATATATATATATAAATATATATTTCCTACATAAACAGAATCGAAAAAATAAATAAAACAAACAGCCCTGAGGATAGGAAGTATCAGGCCTTGTCTTCACTAATACCTTAAATATTATTATCTTTTGGAAGCAACATGTTTTATTCCTTCCCCTTAAGAAAAACATTCACAGGAGAAGAATTGCAGTGCGCAATCCTCTTACCTTCTCCTGAAAGTTGGAGGATGTCTTACCACGATAATTGACTTAAGAGGATTGAGTCACTCCTATGGGTCGCAGCTCTGTACTTTCATAATTCCTGAAGGGTATTATAATCTTGGAGAAGCGAGGTTCTTTATTTTGATATACATACATACATACATACATACATACATACATACATATAATTATATATATATATATATATATATATATATATATATATATATATATATATATATACTGTATTTACTAAAAGGACATCATTCAAACTGGATGGTATCTAATGGAGTTTTTATTCAAAAAGTTACAAGCTTTCTTGGACAAACAGTCCACATTATCAAGTATCCGTACAATGAGCAGACGCGTAGTCCGGCTGTATTTATATCTGTGTGCTGGGTACTTTTAATCCTATAATCGCCTAGTTCTTCCTGTGTGACCTCCACCCCCTCTTGACCTTGGTCTTTCTCTGATCCCTCCTCCCAGGTGACTGTTTTCCGTGCGTTCTCTTACGTTTTTTCTTCGTTTCCTTGCTACTGTGGAGTATACGATTTTTCTAGATATGC
>NC_089789.1:12061614-12069114 GCF_040412425.1 Macrobrachium rosenbergii | reverse complement strand
CTAAAAATTATATTATTCGATTTTATTCAAATAATTTTCGTTCTTTACGCAGCATTTCGAAATCTATATCAATGGGAAACTTCATTAAAATTGCTTTGTTTCCTCATATAAGTAATTTCAATGAGGTATATAATTCATCAGTAAACTGGCGTTGAAAAATCCATTATAGTGGCTTTAATTTTTTCCTGAATGTTTAAAGTCATTCACTACAGAATTAGTAACTGATAATGATTGCAGAGAAGGAATTGTGTTAATCATCAAATTCTTATTATTTATATTTCAGTAGAGAGGAAATGCTATGTCCGGTTACCGACAAGACATTAACTAAAGCAATAATGTTTTCTATTCCTTCAGTAAAGATAATAATAATGCTCTTTTTTACATTATGCATCTATTGACTTAGATTGTAACTAAGATGCATTTACTGCAGTTAAAAAAACGTATAATAGCAATCTCTCAGCTTTTTCAAGAATAGGTCCCCATTCAATACCCTTCAGTTACACAGTCTTCATAAGTATTTTCCTTGTATTTCTCCCTTAATTCCTATCTAATTTTTATTTCTGAACAAGCAACATCACAACCACAACCCAGACCACAACTCTTTCTACAACACTTCCTTCTAATGATGATAATAAAAAACAATGTACAGAGAGTCCTCAGTGCTGCCAACTGTCTGAGAACCAACAAGGCAAATTAAAAAGGAAAATGCTGAGTCACACTTTTGACAGGGAAGGGCTGTGCAGTGAGAGACAGAACAGCAACAGTTGTCCTTTTTTGCCTTTTTCTCCTTTAAGAATTGCCGACAGCAGGCAGGAAGACCTCCCTTCCTTGGACCATAGGAAGGTAAGCAACCAAGAAGACGCTAAAAAGTGTTTTATACGATTTGAAATATGGAATGGAATGGAACATAAGATTCAGGCTAAAGGTCAAGCGTTGGGGCCTATGATGATGAGGTCATTCAGGGCTGGAAGCGAAATTAAGAGAAAAGGAGGCTGTAAAGGTGTAACGGGAGGAAAACCTTATGCAGTTGCACTATGAAACAATTGTTACGAGAGGGTTGAGGAAAGTAAGGTCGAAGAAGGAGAATATGAACGGAAGTAAAGTAGAAGGAATGAAAGGGGTTGCAGCTAGGGGCAAAAGGGACGCTGCAAAGAATCTTAAGCACAGCGTGAGGTGCACTGACGGCATTGCCCCCCTTAGGTGCGATTTGAAATATGAACAGTATTTTCCACTCCCATTTCCCCCAGGCCTTTGTTAACAAAACTCACTGTCACCCAGATGCAGAGGAGGCCTAAATCGTAGGAAGACTATTCTGAAATTAGATTTTAAAAGTTACCTTGTCAAAAATGAAAATTTTTAGTGACATTTCCTAATATTCATTGCCAGACAAACACAAAAAATACATAAAAAAAATCAGTATCTTACATAAGACTTTCATGAAAAATTTAAGTAGGACGTTTGTTTGCATGTGTGTGTGTGTGTGTGTGTGCGTGCGTACGCGTGAGATACTGTAAGTAAATTTTGTAAAAAAAGAAACAAAATTTGAGGAAAATAAATTGTTAAGGGCTCGTGTTATACAAATAAGAGAAAGATTATATACATTATTTACTTAGGTTAATTTCAAAGGATTAATTATCAGATTATATATATATATATATATATATATATATATATATATATATATATATATATATATATATATATATATATATATATATATATATATATATATATATATATATATATATATATATATATATATATATATATGTGACACCTACAGGTATCGTTTGATATCCAGTTAACCATACTTATAGAATTAAATACACACAAGAAGGAATTATATTTAATAAGTCCCTTCTTCACCAATGGTGACGAAGCACTTATCACTTATAATTCCCTGCGGGTGTAAGTTATTCCCTTGGTATAGTGAACATGATACCAAACTATATCTGTGGCTTAATATCTGTGAATAATTACACAGGAGAATGAAGAATATTATTAGTTTATTAATAATGGAACTATATATATATATATATATATATATATATATATATATATATATATATATATATATATATATATATATATATATATATATGTATATATATATATGTATATACATGTATATATACATATGCATATATATATATATATATATATATATATATATATATATATATATATATATATATATATATATATATATGTATATAAATGCATATATATATATATATATATATATATATATATATATATATATATATATATATATATATATATATATATATATATATATAATGATAAATTTACCTTTCTAACTCTTTCTAATTCTCTGCTGTTGACCAATACGTATTCACATTATCATCTTTCAGTCACAATTTCTCTTTGTGGTTTGTGTTTCAAACGAAATAACGCAAATTGGCATCGTTTGTTTCCGCAAAATTCTGGGTTGAAACTCATGTTGAGGAATCGAGCGTGACACAGAGTTGTCTTTCATTAAGTTCCAGTAAGTTACTTTAAGTTTTCTTAAGTTTCTTCAGTTTCCTTTGCAATCCGAATTGCTTCCGTGGAAATAATGACCTGTTAAAGTAGGGGAATTGTTTTAGTTTGTGAAATTCGTGAACGGTTTCGTGAATATAGAAATAATTCTGAAGTTCTTTCAGAATATATAAGAATAGCGAAGGCCAGGTGGTAGTTTAAAGCTGATATTATCTTGGTTATGTTTAAAAAACAAAATAGTTTTATTGTGCATTTAGAAATACAGTAATATTATAGATATATAATTCCTACAAACAACCCAGCCACTGGGGTGGATAAGCCAGGCCAACTCAGTGCCGGCCCCAAGCCCGGATAAATGGGGAGGGCAGGCATCAGGAAGGACATCCGGCCATAAAATCTAGCCAAAACCAAATATGACAGTTGACTTTCATCAGAAATCGGATAGTGCTAGGGCGCTCCTCATAGGCGACGGCAGGGGCCTCACCCTCCCCCTGTGATAAATGGGCAAGGGCTACTGGGTAGTGGGTGCCCCCGGTTAAAGAAGTGAGTCCAAAAAATGAGAAGAAGAGTGAGGAGAAGAAAGATGGTGGTAGCTTTGAGAGTTGAACTTTGAATGTGGAGACGATGACTGGAAAGGGAAGAGAGGGAGAGAAGAAGGATAAGCATTTTGTGTGTACAGGGGACTAGATGGAGGGGAAATAAAGCGAGAGAGCTGGGATATGGATATATATTGCTATATAGGGGAACAAATAGGGAAGGTAGAAATGGAGTGGGAATAATTCTATCAAAAAGCTTAAAAGACAGCATAATAAGCGTGAAGAGGACAAGCGACAGAGCAATGGCTGTGAAACTGTGCCTAGATGGAAAAATAGTCAACATTGTGAGTGCTTATCCCCCTCAAGCAGGATGTAATGAAGTTGAGAAAGTGGCATTTTGGGAAGAAATGGACCGGCAGTTGAGTGAAATACCTGCAGAAGAGATTAATTATTGGTGGTGACATGAATGGGCATGTAGGAAGGACCAGAGAGGGTATTGAGAGGGTGCATGGTGGCTGGGGAGTTGGAGAGAGAAATGACGAGGGAGAGAGAGTTGTGGACTGTCCAGTGTCATTTGATTTGGCTATTGTCAACACCTGGTTTGAAAAGAAAGATAATCAGTATATTACATACAAGAGTGGAGCAAGAGAAAGTCAAATTGACTCCCTCATGTGCAGAAGATCATATCTGAGAGAGGTGAGAAATTGTAAAATTTTAAATGGAGAGTGTGTGGCAGCGCAGCACAGGGTGGTGGTAATGGGTTTGGAAATAAAGAACACAGTAAAAGGTAGACCTGCACGTGTACCATCAACAAAAGTGGTGGAAGCTGACACAGGAGGAGGAAGCAAGGCAGGAATTTAAGGAGAGAGTATTGAGGGAAGTTAGATTGCTAGAGAGAGCGCAAGAATGGTGGAATCACAACAGTATGGCGATAAAGAAAGTGGGTGCAGAGGTGTTGGGAGAGACATCTGGAACGAAACCTCTTGATGATAAGGAAACCTGGTGGTGGAATGATGAAGTAAAAGAGGTGGTGAAAGCCAAAAAAGATGCAAAAAAGACCTGGGAAAAGTATGGACAGCAAGAAGATAAGGAGAGGTACCAAAGACACAAGAAACAAGTAAAGAAGACAGTTGCACAAGAAAAGGCACGAGCATTAGATGACATGTACAAAGAGGGGGAGAGAAAAATTCACAGAATTGCAAAGTCGAGGGACAAGAACACCAAAGGCCACTCCCATATAGAAAAAGGTTAAGGATGGGAATGGAGTGGTTTTATGCAACGAGGATAGCATAAAGAAGTGGAAGGAATATTATGAACACCTGTTAAATGAAGAAAATCCTAGAAAATTCTTTGAAGATGGATTCCAGAACCTTGGTATGACGCATACTATTAGCAGGAAGGAAGTAAAGAAGGCATTAAAGAAGATGAAAAATGGTAAAGCAATAGGACCAGATGGAATTCCTGCAGAGGTGTGGAAGAGACTGGGAGAAGAAGGAATAGACATGCTGTGGGACCTAGCAAAGAAAATATAGTCAGAAAAAGATACCAAAAGAATGGAGAGAAAACTTTATTGTTCCTATCTAAAAGGAGAAGGTTGACATCCAGGATTTTGCAAACTACAGAGGAATAAAGTTAATGTCATCACACCATGAAAATCTGGGAAAAAATAATGAATCAAAGAATTAGAGAAGAAACATCTGAAGGTGAAGAACAGTTTGTTTTCATGCCAGGAAGAGGAACAACAGATGCGGCGTTTGCCCTCTGACAGATGATGGAAAAACACTGGGAAAAGCAGAAAGGACTGCACACAGTATTCATAAATCTGGAAAAGGCATAAGATAGAATACCACGCCAAGAGGTTTGGAGGTGCATGCGAGTAAAGGGAACACCGGAGAAGTATGTGAGGTTGGTCCAAGATATGTATGAAAGAGCAAAACGCAGGTTAGAAGCAGTGTTGGGTTAAATGAATGGATACCCAGTACGAATTGGTTTACATCAGGGATCTGCTTTAAGTCCATATCTTTTTGACCTGATAATGGATGTGTTATCAATCCCCCTGGTGCATGCTTGCTGATGACATCATGTTATGCAGCACCAACCTAGGGGTAGTGGAGTCAAAACTAGAAAAATAGAGGAAGGCATTGGAAGACAGAGGTTTAAAGATCAGTAGGAAGAAGACTGAATACCTAAGTTTTAATGAAGATCAAGACTCCGAGATTAGTATGGAAGAGGCAGGGTTGAACCGATTAGAAAAATTTAAGTATCTTGGTTCAACAGTGGCTGATGTTGGAAATTTGTATGTAGAAATAACACAGAGTGCAGGCTGGATGGAAAAACTGGAGAAAGATTTCAGGTGTCTTGTGCAACTGCAGAATCAATATAAATGTGAAAGGAAGAGTGTATAAGACAGTAGTGAGACCAGCTTTGATGTATGGAGCAGAAACATGGCCATTAGAGAGAGTGCAAGAGAAGACATTGGATGAGGTAGAGATGAAAATACTCAAGTGGATGTGCAGAGTAACAAAAATGGACAGGATCAAAAATGAAAGAATAAGAGAAACTACTAAAGTCGTAGAACTATCAAAGAAGGCCCAGGAAAGAAGACTGCAGTGGTATGGCCATGTGATGAGAAGGGATGAGACATACGTGGGGAGGAGAGTGATGCAGATGGAGGTGCCTGGTGGGAGGGCAAGAGGAAGACCAAAGTGAAGGTGGATGGATGTAGTTAGAGAAGACCTGAGAGACAAAAATTGTCAGAGGAAAGCTGTCAGAAACATTGACCCTACATAGAAGTGGGAAAAGATGCAGAGAAAGAAGAAGATTATTCCTACAAACAAATATACAGTAATTCAGAATAGGTATTTATTTAAGTTTCTTTCTGAGGATATAATATTTTGTGTGGCCTCCATCTGCCTGTACCACAGCCTGCATTCTTGAGGGGTATGATTTCAGCAAATTGCAAAAAAGCTGAGACTCAAACTCCATTTCCCTGAGCACTTCAGTCACCTCTCTTCGCAGGTTGTCGAGGATTGGTATTCCATCATAGTTCACTGTGTGAGCTTCAACACAATCCTTTAAGATACTAACAATGTTTTCACACACATTAAGGTCAGGGGAGCTACCTGGAAATTCACTTGACGAGAAGAAATCAAAACCACTGTTTCGAAGCAGCTCCTGTGTCTGAAGAGCCTTGAAACATGGTGCCTTATCATGCAAAAATATGACTTCTTCAACAGATAACACATTTTCAGGATCTTTGAGAAAAGGAAATACTCCACCAGTAAGCAGTTTCTCTGAAGTATTCGCCATTCCATGACTGTCCTTTTTCTCTGATGATCCACATTAACCGTTTGGCTGTGAAACAGAGAAAAATTCCCAAACATTCAGGAAATTTCACAACTTGGCGATAGCTCACGTCATCGCTGATATCATCCAAACTTGCAGCCCAAATGATGTCATTTTTATGATTTGGCTTCCTGACTGTGTGAATTCTTCATTTACACAGTCAGGATGCGGCAACATGGAGAAAGTCAGCTTCATCCCAATCTTTAAGAAATGGACCACAAAACCATGCACGGTCTTCTCTCTGTTGCTGAGTGATGTTGGGCTTGCTGATAACAAAGAATGGCTTGATACCAGATTTTTTCAACTCACGATATACAGCACTATAACTTCTCTTCTTTCCCCTTTTTGTTTCTAGTTCAAGTGCCAATTTACATAAAGACTTTCTTGGTTTACCCACTGCCTCAGCTATGATGTCTTTTGACTTCTGAGAAAGAACTTCAGGCTTTACAAGATTCTCACTCTTTTCGCGATGACAGTCATATGGATTTTTGTTCCAGTTTCTTTTAACAAAGGATTAATCTCTTTTAATGTATTTAGCTATCCAGGAACATGAAATGAAGGATGCACCAGCATCCCTGGCCTCTCTGAAGGTTATAACCCGGATTCAGTCAATCCATCTGATTTCCTCCGAGTCGTTAGCCATGGCTGTATCTAACTCCGTCACTCAGTCTGAAAATACAAGAAATGTAAAATGAAAAATAGCTTAATAGAAACTTAAAATAATGTACTTGGAGATAGGCTATAGCAGAAAACTTCATAACTTTCCATTTGTTCTGTGGAGGGGGCTCTAATTTTGAAACACCTGGCACTAAATACACACACACTATATATATATATATATATATATATATATATATATATATATATATATATATATATATATATATATATATATATATATATATTTATACAAACATACATACACACACACACACATATATATATATATATATATATATATATATATGTATATATATATATATATATATATATATATATATATATATATATATATATATATATATATATATATATATATATATATATATATATATATATATATATATATATATATATATATATATATATATATATATATATATATATATATATATAT
>NC_089789.1:12046614-12054114 GCF_040412425.1 Macrobrachium rosenbergii | reverse complement strand
CAGAATACAGACGAAAGAAGAGTGAGTACTTCTATTTATTAGGCATGAAGAAAGAATGCCAGAATGCAGAAAAGAATATACGCATTATGACAGTCTTCAAGAATCATACAACCAAGGTAGCAGTCTCAAGATCCAATCACTGCCTAACAAACAAAGTAGAACGCAAGTCAAAACACACAGTACAACATGCCCAGACCCTGAATGACCTAAAACGGGCATTGTTTGGCTGGCAAACGTCCTTGCTTTGTGTGTGTGTGTGCGCCCACTCGAACAACAACAAGAAGGTTGTTGTTCTCGTGTTGTGAGTAGATCTTACCAGGTTCGTTTATAATAGGCACTGCGCATGCGTGCATGATTTTAAGCAACGAATTAGCCACATCAGATAAGGTTTATTTTCTCTTATTTAAAAATGAATTTTTTAATCTGATTGGATCACGTTCCTACTGTCATTGCTTGGGTTGGATGTTTGTTTATAGTTGAGTCGTGTGAGGGAGAATTGTTTACTATTGGTGGTGACGTCATGGTTTGTTAATTGTTTGCAGCTTTTAGTTATTCTTGGATGTAAAGCTATTTGAAATCATGTACAAATGGTAACACATGCACATACGCACACATACATATATATGTATGTATGTATGTATACATCTATATACAGTATATATGTATATATGTGTGTGTGATACATACATACATACATATATATATATATATATATATATATATATATATATATATATATATATATATATATATACATAAGTATATATGTATATATATTTATTTATCTACAAGTATATGTACACATATATTCTAAATATATATATAATATATATATAAATATATATACACACAAAATTATTGTGTCTTCTAGATACCATTTACATGTAAATGACTTCCTCTCTTTATATCGACAAGAGACTGCATAAAACTCAACTGCAAACTTGAACAAATAAAAAAATAAAACCCTAACAAAAGCAACAGTAGCCAAGAAACGTAAAACAATAACAAAATATCGAAAAAACAACAGACCATCGATCCAGGTATCTGAAAATATCTAAAAAAAATAAAAAGAAAGTAAATCAGCGAATTAACAAAAGAAAAACTTCAAAAGGTGGCGTGTCTTGAGAGAGAAGGAGAGGAGGGGGAAGGTGAGATACGAGGGAGGGAAGGTGAGAAAAAGGGGAAGGGGAGGGGAGAGGAGAGAGAGGAGGAGGAAAATGAAAAAGGATGTGAGTAAAAATCAGCGGATCAACAAAAGGAGAACTTGAATAGGGAGGGTGGAAGGGGAAAGGGAAGGTAAGAAAGAGGGGGAGGGGGAAGGTGAGAAAGATAGGAAGGGGGAAGGGAGAGGAGGGTAGGAGGAAAAAGAAAAAATGAAAAAGAAAAAGAAAGTGAACAAATCAGCGAATTAACAAAATGACAACTTAAAAAGGAGAGGAGGGGGTTTGTGCGTTGAGGGGGAGGGGGAAGGGATAGGGGGAGGTATTTGGGAAGGGGGGAGTAGGGAAAATCCGCCTTTCGAGTGTCGTCGGCGCCAGCGATCCAAGACGAGTCACGCTGGTCCATTTTGGCTTCGAAAAAACAATCTGAAGAAAGCTTCTCATTCATTCACCAGGGAGAGAGGCAGGGAGGGACGGAGATCTCTCCTCTTCGGATGCTAATTAGTATTGCTTCTCGGTTTTCGACACATCGGATGTTTCTGCTTCAGAAGAAGCAAGGATCTTACGTAAGGGTTCTCATTTTTCCCTCGTCCGGATCCGGTTCGTTCAATTGATTTTTTTTTTTTTTTAGGATTTCCGGTTTTCTTATGCTTTATAGATATTCCAATTTGATTAAATACAAGTTTTGATCTAATGAGATTGGGACTGAGTATATTGTGAGGGTGCGTTATATACATACACGCAATATATATATATATATATATATATATATATATATATATATATATATATATATATATATATATATGTGTGTGTGTGTGTGTGTGTGTGTGTGTGTGCCTACTTATATGCGCTTCTGTATACTGGTATGTTTGTGTGTGATAATGGATGGAAAACTACATATCTCTGCATGTATGTGCTTTTCAAAGAAATCCTATATTTGTCTGCAGACAGCATTTGCTAACAATGAATATTAATCATATATAAAAAAACTAAAAAAATTCAAAGTATCCTTATAATATGAACAGAAGTACAGCTGAATTGATGTCCCCTTTAGAAAAATAAAAAAAGAATAATTCTGTCCAATCAATAAAAGAAAGGACCCATCGAAAACCAAAATGCCACATAAAAATCCATAAAAAAATCATCCTTTACATGGGGATTTTCTCCCATTCATCCTACAGGAAAATCGAATCCCAGCTGCATCCTTCACCTCAGTACCTTCTCAGACAGGCGCCCCTATCTTCATTTCCACGTGTCCCCAAATGTCCTACTTCGAGGACATCGATCCCCCTTAAAAGCAATATTAACCTTTAGGCTCCAAAGACCTCCTATCCTTATTTCCACGCATCCCCAGATGTCCTAATCAAAGGATATCGACACTCCTCGAAAACAACTTAAACTTTTAGTCTCCAAAGACCTCCTCTATTAATTTTCTTGAGTCCCCAGATGTCCTACTTCGAGGACATCGGTACCCCCATGAAAACAACATTAGCCTTCAGCCTCCAAAGACCTCCTATATTCATTTCCACGTGTCCCCAGATGTCCTAATACAAGGACATCGATACTCCGTCAGAAAAACATAAACAATTCGCTTCGAAATACCCATGAGAAGACACTACCCCAGGTCACAGGGTGTCGAGGGAGATTGCACCGTGTTATACAGTATTGTGACTCACGAGTTTGTTTGTCTTCTGATGCAATGTTATTTGATACACCCTGTTTGGTTTCAAAACATTCTTACGTTGGGGACTGCAAGATACGTGAGCTGGGTACTCACAGGTCAGATGTGCTTAAAATGTAGATGTGAATTTAATATTGTACTTTAAAGATGCTAATTTACTTTCTATTTTTTATTTACTTTCTATTTTTTATTTGATAAAATTTATTTTAAACAAATATTCTCATATACCGGACTGTCTATATGTGAGTCAGATATGCTTAAAATTTATTCGAAATCTGTATTTTTTTACACGACCGAATTTGTTTTATACAAATAAGCCTACATTCTAAACTGTTCTATACACAAATAATGTACTCCCAGGTTAGATATGCTTAAAATGTAGATGTGAATTTAATATTTTTAGTTTGAATTTGTATTTTTTTACTTGACAGAATATGTTTCATACAAATATTCTTCTATGCGTGAGCTGGGTACTCGAAGGTCAGATGTACCTAAAATTTAGATGTGAATTTAATACTTTTACTGAAAAAATATTAGATTTAATTTGTGTTTTATTTGATTTCTTTTTTTATTTGATAGTATATATCTTATACAAATATTCTTACATTCAAGGCTAATCTATATATGAGTGAGATACTCTCAAGTCATGTTTAAAATTTAAATTTGATGTTTACATTTTAAATTTGTAATTTGTATTTGACAGATATTATTTTATACAAATATTCTTACAAACACGACAACTCCATACACGAATGAGGTACTCTCAGGTCAGATATGCTTAAAATGGAGATGTACACTTAACATTTTTATTCTAAATTTGTATTTTTTTCATTAACAGAATTCATTTTATACAAATATTCTTACATGCAGGACTATTCTATGCGTGAATGAGGTACTGTCAGGTCAAATGTGCTTAAAATATACGTGTAATATTTTTACTAGCAAAATATTACATTTAATTTCTATTTCTCATTCAATTTTTATTTTTTATTTGATAGAATATATTTCATACAAATATTCCTACAAGATTGTACCAAACGCGAATGCGGTACTCTCAGGCCAAATGCGCTTAAAATGTAAATGATAATTTAATATTTCCATTCTATATTTGCATTATTTATTTGGCAGAATATATTCTAGACCAATATTCTTACAAACACGACTATTCAGTACATGAATGAGATGCTATCAAGTCAGATATAAATTCAATAGTTCTACTTTAAATTCCTATCGTTTATTTGATAACATTTAATACATTTAAAAATGTGAACTACATTCCATTTTTAACATGATGTTAATCTTATTTTACTGGGAAGAGTCATATGAGGTTAAAAGTCATAAGCTATATGTATTTTCATTTTCATTTTTTCCTGTCTTACAGAAGTTAACATTCCTTACATATTAACGTGAGCTGTAACTTAACTTTAATAAGTAAAACCAAAACTTTATTTAGATTTCACTTTCAACTAATATCTTTTTTTATTTTATTTTTATAAGTAAATTTTAAAAGTTAAGAAACGATTTTTAAATTTGCTCAAAAGTAACAGTAGCTAATTAATCAATACATGTATTATGTACGTACATGATTCAAGACTAAATAATTACGTTTAAATGAAACGACATTTTTAAAATCTTAAATCATCACTTATTCTTAACGAAAGTAATGTCTGAATGCAACAGATGAACAATAAATATATCTATAATAGTAAGCAATACAACTTTAGTGGAAACTGTATTTAATTATGGACAAAATGCAAATGATTGATAATTTTAATGGTGGAAAGTGTCATGGAAACTGATTGGAGAGAGAGAGAGAGAGAGAGAGAGAGAGAGAGAGAGAGAGAGAGAGAGAGAGAGAGAGACTGGGTGATTTTCACAAAACAACAGAACCCCCAAATGGAAGGGGGAAGGAAAGTTTCATACGAAAAAAAATCCTGTTTTTGATTCCTGGGAATTAAAAGGATTCCTATTGTGAGAGGAGAGAGAGAGAGAGAGAGAGAGAGAGAGAGGAAGGGGAAAGGGAGGATAGTATTAATACACATTATGTTTGCTTTGATATAAGGCTTCTCAGATATACTATTTGTGTTGATAGTAATTCCATTCGCCACTGAGGTCAGCAAAGGGAATGTTTTATTTCAGATGAATTCCTATATTTCCGTTAAATAGAGATTGACGAAAGAGATGGAAAATCATCTCCATTTAGAGATATAACAAAGTTGGTTTGTGAGGCCAAACTATAGGTTGCACATTCCAGTCTGAATGACATTACAGTTTATTGTTATACTTTTTTGCAAGCTTGTCATAGATTCTAAGTTCCAGTTTGAATGATATTAAAATTTACTGTTATACTTTTCTAAAAGTTTTTTTTTTATAGATTCTAAGTTCAAATCTGAATGACATTACAATTTATCGTTATACTTTTTCGCAAGTTTTTTTTTTTTTATAGATTCTAAGGTCATGTTTGAATGACAATTTATCACTATACTTTTTTCCGCAAGTTTTGTATTTATATCATAGCAGAAGTGAAAAATATTCTTCAAATTTTCAAAGAGCTAAGGTAAGATCAGAAAGTTCGTAAATTGCCCTCAAGCAGGCGAAACTTATGATAAACTGTGATTTTCACTTCGTTTGCGTGGATAGAAGGAGCTCAGGGTATAGGGAAGATAGGCCTATTGATTTTAGGAAGAATTTTGAAGAACCGGGAGACAGGCCTATTAATTTAGCAAGGGATATTCGCTTGAGTGATAATCATTACAAGATTATTTAGGCCTTAAAAACTCGAAGTGGGGAAGAAAACAGAATTCATGTTAGCAATTTATAAGAATAAGTAAGTTAGGTAGTAAGCATTTACCAGGAATTAATAAAAAAAAAGGCCAAATTCTGAGTAGCAGAAGAAACAAATAAAAAATGCGCCGAAGTTTCTCCAGCGCAATCGAGTTTTCTGTACAGCCGCTACAGCGTACAATCAAGGCCAACGAAAATAGATCTATCTTTCGGTGGTCTCGGTATAATGCTGTATGAGCCGCGGCCCATGAAACTTTAACCACGGCCCGGTGGTGGCCTATCCTATATCGTTGCCAGACGCACGATTATGGGTAACTTCAACCTTAAATAAAATAAAAACTACCAAGGCTAGAGGGCTGTAATTTGGTATGTTTGATAACTGGAGGGTAGATGATCAAGATACCAATTTGCAGCCCTCTAGCCTCAGTAGTTTTTAAGATCTGAGGGCGGACTTGAAAAGTGCGGACGGACAGACAAAGCTGGCACAGTAGTTTTCTTTTACAGAAAACTAAAATATCGAAAATGATTATTCAGTAGCCAGAATTACTAGAATTTATCAATAATTTCTTTGAACACAGACTAAAAATTGAAGAGCTTTAACTTCCAGAATGACTAGATTTTATCAATAATTTATTTAATTATCAATAATTTATTTAAGTTTTATCCGCAATAATTAATAATTTACACGTATGAGACTTGTTTTAGCTGAAGGTACAACATGAATTTGTCCAGAGTATCATATAAGAGAATTTAACGGCAAAAATTACTAGAATTTATCAATAATTTCTTTGAACACAGACATAAAAATTATTACCCATACGAGACTTGTTTTAGCTGAAAGGACAATATAAATCTGTCAAAAGTATCATATAAGCGAATTAAATACATCGGAAACATTGCAATGGTTCTATAACCATCTTTTTAGCAGGTGTGTGTGTGTGTGTGTGTGTGTGTGTGTGTGTGTGTGTGTGTGTGTGTGGTATGGACGCTCTTTGAGACTGATGACAGGTGATCCTAATTTTCTTTTGTATATTGAGAACACTTTGTCAAGAACTAGTCTGAACTTGTTCGAAACTTCCAAAAATAGGATGTCAAAAAGTAGACTGAATTTGTTCGAAACTTTCAAAACTAAAATGTCAAAAACTAGACTGAAATTGCTTTCAAAAATAAATTACTAAACATTTTACAAAAGAATACATTGAAAATGTAATGCAACAAAAAAAATATTTTTAGGAATACGAAAACAATTTGCAGAATTTGAGAGAAAGTTTTTTATTAAAGTTATATTTGCAATTACCAAAATATGTAAATATATGAAAATAAAGTTTTTATTAAAGTTATATTTGCAATTACGAAAATATATAAATATGAAAATAATGTAATGTTGTACACTTAAGATCATAAATAAAAAAAATAAAAAAACAATTATTCACAGTATGAACACTGCTACCTCGTATCCTATACAATATTCTATAATTACATGTCATTTAACAAATCACCCTTTGCATAGAATTATAATTATTCAGATTCCCTATTCAATATGATATCCCCCCCTAGTTTCCAGGTACCTTAATTATATATTCGTTTTGATTATATGTTAATAATTTACTGATAAACCTGCAAAGCCATATTAACAATAACACAAACAATTTGGATTTATCAATTTACGAACCTTGGTTATCCAATGCTAAAGACATTTGTAATTCGAATGACCAAATATATCATATATTATATATATGAGAAAGAATTAAAATTCATAATGAAATCATGCAAATGACTTCAAGAGCAACAAGGGAATAGAATTCGCGACGTGTTTGAATATAAACAATAAATATTTCAACTGTTGAACAAAATAATGAATATCTGATGTGT
>NC_089789.1:12041614-12044114 GCF_040412425.1 Macrobrachium rosenbergii | reverse complement strand
ATAATAATAATAATAATAATAATAATAATAATAATAATAATTGTTATTGTTATTGTTATTGTTATTGTTATTGTTATTGTTATTGTTATTGTTATTGTTATTATTATTATTATTATTATTCATAAGATGAACCCTATTCATACACAACAAGCTCACAGTGGCGATTGTGGTGTTCATTTGAAATAAGCAATAGAAGGTAATAGGAAATGCAGAAAGAAGAGATCAGTTATTGAAAAAAGAAAATACTAAATTAACAAAATTTATAAATTAATAGATATAAATGTAAGTAAATCATTAAAATTAAAAGGAGAATTGCTTTATGGTAGTAATGCGTTGCATCTTCGCTTCAACTTCCGAAGTTCCAATTGCACAACAACCGCAGGGAGACCGTGTCACAGTCCAAACATGTGAGGAATAAAGAACCTCTGGAACTTGAGAGAAGTCCGACAGCGAGACATATTTACCACAGAGCCGAGCAAAATAGCTGATAGAAAAACAAACTACGAAACTAGAACTTGAGAACAGTAATAAGCATCATTAATCAAAGTAAAACAGTCTTCAGCTACTGAACGTAGACTATACTTCAACCCACCAGCCAAGAGAATTCTCTTGGTAATTATGCTGTGATTATTTCGGTATTCTAAGACTAGCTAGATTTCGAGGAATTCCCCTCTCCCTCCCCTTCCCCCTCGCCCTCTCCCAGTGAAAGACTGTAATTAGGTCGTGAGATATTCATCTACACAGTTTACTGATTAACGGGCGATCTGAAAAACTCGTGTCATCTGAGTTGCCTAAGAATTTTAACATTCTTGATAAACTACAAATTCTAGAAATTTTATTCATCACTCTAGATATTTCAAAGTTTCTTTATCATTCTTAACTGCTTAATTTTTAACATATAATTAACATTCTACTTTGTTAAATTCATGTTCATATATCATAGTAGGATTATCTCAAAAAGTAATGATTTTGTTAAATGATCACAGTTTTTGGATTTTGTGATCTTTCCATTTTTTTTAGCCTAAAATGTTCAAAATGATCTCTTATGACTTACTATCACTACTCCTTCTTTAACCTATTTGTTAAATAAGTGATGAAGTTGAATAATCTTTCCATTTTTTACTTTAACTTTAAATGTTTATGGTCTCTTATGGCATTGCTGTACCTGATGATAAATAAATGGTGAAGTTCAATATTAAATTTATTCGGTTATACAGAAATAGCAACAGTTATTCACCCCCACATGTCAACAAATTAACGATAGTCTCTCAGAATTATTTTTTCCTTCCGACATTTATCTTCCCAAAACTGAATTGCTTTGTTCCTCTGTTATCATACTTCTTATTTCATAACAGTATATGATTCCATAGTAGCATCTCTGTATACCTAAAAGCGTACACTTCGAAACGCTATCAACTTAATATTTGTAAACGTTTTGTTGAAGGTCATTCAACGTTTGGTTCCAGATGCCTTAGCAATTTCCCCACAGAAATTATGGAATCCCTTCTTTCTTTCTTTCTTTCTTCTTTTCCTTAAATCTTCAGCTGAAAACCCTTCTAGACAGATTCAACAGACCATAATAAGCCCAAGAGGGCCCCAGAGGGAAAGCAGCCAGCAGAGAGAGAGAGAGAGAGAGAGAGAGAGAGAGAGAGAGAGAGAGAGAGAGAGAGAGAGAGAGAGAGAGAGAGAGAGAAATTTAGGAGAAGGTGATAAATGAACAAATATGAGGGAATAGAAAATAAAACAGGTGCACCTGAATTCAGGAGGCATCAGCATAGGCAGGTATGAATTTGCTCCTTGCTTAGGCATTTGGAGATCAGAAGATTTCAAACTGCACTAGTCTTGAATTTTTGGTTTCCTCAGAATACTTCACATATCATTTAAACTACTTTCGTCCTATAAGCACAAAGAAACGGCGAGGTTTTCTTTCTATTTTCACTTCAGATAACACATGCCTAAGTCCTTTCAGCACAAAACGATTCTGTTATCTTGAAACAATATGGTCATCTATTCGTGTAAAAAGAACGACTCTAATCTGACATGAAGCAGAAAATGAATGGATACGAGAATAAAACATGCGGAAATGTAGAGCATACCAAAGATAGCCTAAATACTTTGAGTCAACTGACGAAGAAGTCTCTCTCTCTCTCTCTCTCTCTCTCTCTCTCTCTCCCCCGCAAGCCTCTACCCTCATCCCTAAATACGTGTCATGTATGTACCCCCATAACTGCAATTGGCTGATAAAGCTAGCCGCCGATAGGAGACGATAATGAGCAAATTATAAGTTTAGAATGGAAGTCAAGGTGCAACTGTTTTTCATCAAGGGCTCCTTTGAAGAGAGGGAGTCCCTCTGGGCTGGTAGTGGGGACCTCTTCCGTTTTCCCTGTGGGATGGGGCTGGGTAGGAGGAGGGAACGGTCAGTGATTGGTCCGCTGAGGATGACGTCAGATAAACAATGAGGTCTTTATTGGCTCAGACGGGATGATTCAGTTACCAGCTA
>NC_089789.1:12029114-12039114 GCF_040412425.1 Macrobrachium rosenbergii | reverse complement strand
GGATTTATGGCAATCAAATAAAACAAAAATCGCATAGGAAACGAAGAACGGAAACGTTTACGTCGTATTCTTTCTATTCTTCATGAATACGGATCCTTTGTACTCTGCGTTGTCTCTCCCAAAAGCTCTTCATCGTAAGCACATGCCAGTCTAAGAATACACTTGACCTAACAAACTCCAATATTGACTGACTCTCTCTCTCTCTCTCTCTCTCTCTCTCTCTCTCTCTACTCTTTTATCTTTCTATCTCTCTATCTGTTTTTCTATTCTCTCTCTCTCTCTACTCCCTATCTCTCTCTCTCTCTCTCCTTTCAACTCTCTCTCTCTCTCTCTCTCTCTCTCTCTCTCTCTCTCTCTCTCTCTCTCTCTCTCTCTCTCTCTCTCTCTCTCTGGGCACTTACAACTGATGACGCAGCCCAGTATCACAATATTTATCGAGCCGAAATGAGAATCTGGGATGAGCGGAAAGTTCAATATAGCGGCTCTTCGCATCACCGAATTCTTAACAGTTTTTTTTTTTATAAAGTATATCCTCTTCTTCAAGGTTCACGACGAAGGATAGCCTAAGCATAATCGCCTTCGAGGCTTCGGAAAATGCGATCGTCAAGTTCGGATCCTAACAATTTTGAGTCTTCTTCCTTGAAAGAATGGCAATAGCCCTGATGATGGCATAGGTGCTCGACACACAAGCAATCAGGCAAAGAGAGAGAGAGAGAGAGAGAGAGAGAGAGAGAGAGAGAGAGATAAAAGAGAGAGAGAGAGAGATAAGAGAGAGAGAGAGAGAGAGAGAGAGAGAGAGAGAGAGAGAGAGAGAGAGAGATAAAAGAGTAGAGACACAGAGAGAGAGAGAGAGAGAGAGAGAGAGAGAGAGAGAGAGAGAGAGAGAGAGAGAGAGAGAGAGAGAGAGAGAGGCGATATCAGGAGGACATTGTTCCATAAACAATGAAACAAAAACATTCTAGAAATGAGCCGACGAAAAAATCTTTGCATCAGGGACAAAAAAATAAACAAATTGTTGAATTAATATATAATTCAATATAAAAATAAATATATAAATAAGCCCAAAAATTTTAGAATGATTGTTTTTACGTAAACACCCCTCTCCTCCCGCCCCCAAATCCCCAAAGTCTTGGCTACCTGTGTGACCTCAGATGAATCGATTCAAAAAGCGACAAAACGAAGTGGCCCTTGAGACTGGATTAAAGGCGTCTCTTTCCAGAAGGTCAGTTTGCCTTTCTGTTTTCTTTAAAGACATTATGTAGCTTCCTTCAAGTACATCCGGCAATAGATACACTCACAAGATCTTCGAAGAACGTCCAAAGAGAAGGCCTCGAATTTGAAGGACGCAGGCGAGTCCTTTGAATTCATTGTCTGATCTCTCTAGAGCAGGATACCTTGCGTCAAGGGTAGGTGAATCCTTTGAATATCTTCATTGATGACTGAATCCACTGCTTTTTTTAGCTATTAATCCACAACGTTCTTAGATTCATTTCCTCTTTTATCGTATTCTTCGGGTCTGGGCTAAACAAGGGAGCTGGAATACCAGTCCCGCTGGTGGCAGCTAATAAAGAAATCATTCTGATAATCTTTATTCATGATAATGACGAAGAATTTCTATGAAATTAAGAGTTTGTCTATTGAAAAACCTCAGTCACACTAAGATCTCCATTATGTGGAGCTAATATTCTAATATTCAACTGTCACTGACGTGTTAAATTCCTATTGGTTTATTCTTGTGTTCGTTTGTTTGTGTAGAGATCTAGATAAACACTTCCACAAGACTTCCAGGCGATCTCCAAAGGAACGTTTGAGGTCTCAAGAAACGTCTGAATAAGGCAGCAAACGTTTGTTTCAGCAGGAGACGTTTTTCAGCAGTAGACTAAGTACCATGCCAGGTTCATATTTGTTGAATATCACTGTTAATAGGGTTATTGTCAACGTAATTCTCTCTCCCTCTCTCTCTCTCTCTCTCTCTCTCTCTCTCTCTCTCTCTCTCTTCCTAAGTTTCAAGTTATGCTCTTCGTCATTCTCTCTCTCTCTCTTTCTCTCTCTATCTCTCTCCTCTACTCTTCCCTAAGTTTCAAGTCATGCTCTTCGAAATTCTCTCTCTCTCGTTCTCTCTCTCTCTCTCTCTCTCTCTCCTCTGTTTCAAGTCATATTCCTCATCATTCTCTCTCTTATGCAAATTGGACAAAGAGGAGAACAAACACTGTTCATTCTATTGAAAATTGACGGGACTGTTTACAAAAGCAATGAATAAGGCATCTGCCTGTTAGTCAGTTGTAACAGATAAAAACTGCCTGTTGGTCAGTTGTTATCTGACACACACACACACACACACACACACACACACAGAGTTCTCTAGATTTCGTGTCTCTCTGTCAGTCTCTCACAGTTACTATCCCCTTTCTGAGACACTAAGGCTTCATGAAATATTAATCAGTGTATCCGGTTTGAAAAATATATTTGCATACCGACTTCTTACTATAATAATAATAACAATAATAATAATAAATAATAATAATAATAATAATAATAATAATAATAATAATAATAATAATAATAATAATAATAATATCCTTTATTTCAGCTCAGGGCCCTATATCAGAATATAGAATAATGCAGAAACAATACATATACACAACAATACAGAAAATTAAGATACATCGGATAATAATAATAATAATAATAATAATAATAATAATAATAATAGATAGATAAATGAGTAAATAAATAAATAAATGCAGTGCACATAAAATCACGGTGATAACTGGAACCAACATTATTAATGATGATAGTTATTGCAAGAGAGAAACTTTGTCATCACTACTTACTGATAGCCAAAGCATTAATAATAATAATAATAATAATAATAATAATAATAATAATAATAATAATAATAATAATAATAATAATAAGTTAGCAAAAACATCAATAACTTAATATTACTTTTTTATAAGTATGTGCACATCAAACACTCTAGCTTTACTGGATAATAAAATGCACAAAATCTAGATACACGAGATGATAATAATAATAGTAATAATAATAACAATTTTATTTACTAATATTTTAATAATAATTTTATTTACTAATTTTTATTATTAATAATAATAATAATAATAATAATAATAATAATAATAATAATAATAATAATAATAATAATAACTCATTACTCCTGTTTCATAAGTATATGCAAATCAAACCTTCTCACTCCACTGCATAATCTCTATCTATCTCTCAACTATCTCTGAACTATCTCTGCAGTTTGTCTCTTCCGGACACCAGAGATATCATTAAGAGTCAATATGCCCCCATCTCACGACCTCGGGTTACCTTTCTGGAGCCTCTTCAGATGCATGTAGCCCCCTTGACCTTCGGCGACCTCACCAGTGAGTCGTCTGGTGAGTCTCTCTCTCTCTCTCTCTCTCTCTCTCTCTCTCTCTCTCTCTCTCTCTCTCTCTCTAGTCATTTGTCATTGAAACGTTTCTTTTTGCGAGAGTCAGGGGTCTGTGTTTATTATTATTATTATTATTATTATTATTATTATTATTATTATTATTATTATTATTATTATTATTATTGTTATCTTGAGCAAAACGTGGCGAATTATATTAAGCTTTGTGATGCATTCCTAGAAAGAAATACAACAGATTATACAACATTTAATTCAACATGAGTATTTACACACTACAGTAAATTTAATTTTCTTATTAATGCTAGACAAGTATAAAGGTTTTTTTATTCCTAGAAAGAAATACAACAACTTATACAATTCTTGCTTCGTAAGTGTAAAAATGTAGCAGCCCTAGAAAGAATACGACAGTTTATACAATAGCTTCTTCTTGCTACGTAAGCATAAAACTGTAGCATTCCTAAAAAGAATACAACAATACAACAGCTAATTCAGCATAGCCGTTTAGACACTACAGTTGCAATGTATAATCTAAATCCTGACGCGAGACTCAGGTGTTCAGAAGTATCACCTTATATTCAGGACACGAAAGTTATAACACGAAACACGAATTATTTCATTGTCGTTTTCCTAAAACAAAGTTTTGACGAGGTCCATTCGACGAGCAGAACAACACTGAGGCGTTAAGTTGTTCTCCCGTTGTTCTTCCGTAAAGCAACACGGACGTTAGACAACTTTCTAAATTACTTGAAATTGAAGGGACAGTTGTTTGAATAATCTTGTTGATTCAAAAGTTAGTTGCTTAATTGTTTTACTTTGGGAATGTTAAGTAGGAGAGAAAAGTATGTAAGAAAACACTCAGAGTATCTGACATTTTTTTCTGATCAATTTAGAATAATTATATTCTATAAGCTCTTGTGGAAAAATATTAAAAAAGAAGAGTTAAATAAATAATGCTTAAATAATGAATGAAATTAAGGATTAGATAAATTAAATAAAAGAAGAGTTATCATACCTTTTGTTTATATAATGTTTAGTGATTAAAAAAACTGTGCATGCACAAACACACACACAAGCACGCATACACATGTATACCGCCTTTAAAACATGCATGTTTTTGCATATGTCAAGGCTCAAGAATCTTGTAAGATATTCCAAAACAGGTTAAAATTTTGGGGAGGGGTGTGGGAGAAATTGACCCGGGAGCTAAGGAGTGGGGAGGGGGAAGAATTGCTGAAAATACCTGCATTAATTATGCATAAAATTTATACCCAAGCGCGCGCGCGGACAGACATTCATACAAAGGTCCATTTTTCAATGTACATATTTTAACCCTTCGATCAGGTTGGTTCCAATAATAACACAATCTTGCGATTTCTCAGTAAGTCTTCTGGGATGAAGTCGCAAGCCTCACACCCTTTTCATTAGATCCCAGAAGAGGCTGGTACCCTCTTAGAGCGAGCAGTAATGCGGTATTGATTGATAGACCTGCCAATCGTGGGCCAAGCGCTGCACTAATCATAAGCCATGGGACCACACTTTTAAAAGATTTTATTCAGATGGCCTTTTTTATTAAGTTTTTAAAGAAGATTTATGGGATGAGGTTGCCAGTCTGCCCTAACATTCTGGTCACCTACCGGACACAAGGTTGCCTATCCTTTCTGACCAAACGACCAGCGTATGGGACCAAACGTCCCCGAAAGACGAACCGTTCACAATACACTTTTACAGTATTGTCAAATATTTGCATTGCAAGACGGAATAAACGATTATATTTTATCTATCAATTTTGTTTTTATTTATTTTTTCCTGTTTATTTTATCTATTTTGTTTCCGTTTACTTATCATTTATTGGGGCATACATTACAGGCCTTTTATTCTGTTCAAAGGCAATTTGTTATTTCTCTGTAAATGGGTTTAATGACCGTCGTTATATGGGATTCTCTGTTCTTTGTTTGGTGAAAGGATTTATGTAGGTTACAAAAGGAAAGTAAAATTTATTATTTATTTTTTACTTAATAGACATATATATATATATATATATATATATATATATATATATATATATATATATATATATATATATATATGTGTGTGTGTGTGTGTGTGTGTATATATGTGTGTGTGTGTGTGTGTATATATATACATATATATATAAACACATATATACATACATATATATATATATATATATATCTTTCAAATGAGAGGCCAGGGTACCAATTGACCACCAAGTTATGAAAGACCCTACTTTATATATATATATATATATATATATATATACAAGTTATGGAAGAATTTGTATATATATATATATATATATATATATGTTACATATTTATATAAAATTTTATATATATACAGATATTTAATATATACATATAATTATTCACTCACATTGATCCCTTTTAAAACCAAATGGATAACTTGTTGAAAAGCAAATATTTCAAACAAAAATTTAAAATTAAAAAATTTTTGTATTTCTCTGTATCCTATATAGATAATCGTATTTATCAAATGCGTTAGGAAACTGAAATTTATCAATTCAAGATACTTTCACAGATCAATTCATTTCTTTGGTAGAATTTAACTTATGTTTATTCTTAGGGAAAGTTGAAATTAACTATTTGAATATGAATTATGTTAAATGCGAAAGTTATTATGATATGAAATTGTTGTTTTATTTTGCATTACAACATGTTAAGTCAACAGAACTTAAAGCTGTAGTTTTATTTAATCTTATAAGAAATAAAAAAAACTGAAAGTGTAGGAAAGAGTCCCAAACAACTTGAAATAAGAGGTTTAGATAAATCTAAATCATTTTTAACTTTGTTTAGTCTTAGTTTTAATGATGGAAATGCAATTGGGAAAGGAAAGTGAGAGTAAACCAAAGCTAAGACGAGAGAGAGAGAGAGAGAGAGAGAGAGAGAGAGAGGGGGGGAGGGCGCGAAAATCGAGAGAGAAAAAGAAAGATATCAATTGAAAGTCTAAATAGGAAAAACGAAAAGCGAATTGGAAGGAAAGATGGAGCGGAAATCAAAACCAAGAGGATGAGAGAGAGAGAGAGAGAGAGAGAGAGAGAGAGAGAGAGAGAGAGAGAGAGAGAGAGAGAGAGAGAACGGACAATCACAAGTAGACAGGAAATTGCTCCCCGAATTTAATTTGGCCAGGAGATGGATAAGGAAACCGATTCGCCCAAAGCCGGACGGATGAGGAGACGATGGGCGACTATCAGTCGAGTTAATAAGTCTGAAGGGCGTGGGCGGGTGGGCGGGTAGGGGTGGGTGGATGGGCGTCCTGCCCAGCCCTGCCCTCTTGGTCCAAGTTGCCAAGGTCTTGGGTGGTATAACTGTTCAATTAACTTTGGGAAGTCAAGATTGCTTCTGATGATTATGACGATGATGTTGATGAGATAGGTTGATAATGCCTGATTGATTTCTGGATGAATGGTGTTGCAAGAGTTATGGTCATCACACATGCTAGTCCAAGTTGCCAGGGGCATGGGTAGCATAACTCCAAAAAAGTTAGCATAATATTATTTTTATAGTGAAGTTTATATTATACAGTATATTATATAAATATATATATATATATATATATATATATATATATATATATATATATATATATATATATATATATATATATATACATATATATATATATATATATATATATATATATATATATATATATATATATATATATATATATATATATATATAATGTAATATAACATATAATACAAATAACCTTACACAAATTTCTGACCTTAATTATTTATTATTCTCAGTAATCTACTTTACTTCTTCATTACTTACATCGTCCCTTATATAACACCAAATCTTGCTTATTCACAGCCCCAAAAAACAAAATAAAATCCACCTACATGAAAAAAAGTTTATAACACAACGAATTCCTTTAAAAAAAAACTACAACGATGTTTCTTGAATATTAAGTAATGTTGAGAACATGAACAGTCTTGTCGGCCCAAGGAATATTTTTGCTCGGAAACCGCCAGACATAATTCCTCTCAGTTTCTCGGATTCTTTTCAAGTGTAAGGTACAAATTTTAGTGGTCTCTCTTACAATGGGTCGTTTAGTTACTTTATTTTGTGAGGTATCTAGGTATCTTGCCAGTACCACGTTATGTGTAAGGATATATATATATATATATATATATATATATATATATATATATATATATATATATATATATATATATATATATATATATATATATATATATATATATATATATATATATATATATATATATATATATATGTATATATGTATATATATATATATATATATATATATATATATATATATATATATATATATATATATATATATATATATATATGTATATATATATATATATATATATATATATATATATATATATATATATATATATTTATCTATCTATATATATATATATATATATATATATATATATATATATATATATATATATATATATATATATATATATATATATATATATATATATATATATATATATATATATATATATATATATATATATATATATATATATATATATATATATATATATATATATATATATATATATATATATATATATATATATATACTAAATTAATTCCAATGAAACACAAACATTCAGTGGAACAGTATCTGTTAAAACCGAAAACCGAAATCTCAGTGAAAAACTCTTCCAGGCGCTGAACCCTTCAGATATAAGAGAACTGGAATAAGTAATACCAGGTCTATTGCCGTTCACTTATTTAAGTGCCATTCCAGGTATGTAATTATCTTCGTCCTTTCTTTCGAATAACTGTTACCAGGAATAACAGCCAACTGGAGAAACGACTGGCATTTTGCTATATTAATTATTTCTGCTTTGTTGGGTCTTAAACCATCTTTTAAAATAGATAGCAGTCACTTACTGAGCTATCTTTTGGGAGATACTTCAGTATCTCTTGTTATGGGTAAACTGTTTCTTGATGTCTTTCACAACACCACAAAGGCCATCTTCTGAGAGATTTCACAACCACCACATAGATATTCGTGTGAAGGGTATCATATAGGTAATCTTTTGATGGATATCTTACAGGCAATCCTTTGAGTGATGGCATAGTGTCACAACCACCACATAGGCAATCTGACAAGGGATGTCATAACCACCTCATATTCGTGTGAAGGGTATCATATAAGCAATCTTTTGATGGATATCTTATAGGCAATCTTTTGATGGATATCTTATAGACAATCTTTTGATGGAAACCTTATAGGCAATCCTTTGAGTGATGTCATAGCGTCGCAACCACCACACAGGCAATCTGTTGAGGGATATCATAACCAACTCATAGGCAATCTATTAACTGATATCTTATAGGCAATCTTTAGTGTGACATTACAACCACAACGTTGGCAGTATTTTGGGAAGAGAATGTTACAACCACCTCGTGGGCAATCTGTTGATGGATATCACAATCACCATATAGGTAACCTCTTGATGGATATCTCAAAGGCAATTTTTGAGTGATATCACAACCGCCACATAGGCAATCTGTCGAGAGATACAGCAACCACTACATAGGCAATCTATTAATAAATCTCACAACAACCACATAGGTAATCTTGAAGGTACCACAACCACAATATGGTTATCTATTGAGAGATATCACAACCACCATATTGGTAATCTTATGAGGGATATCATAACCACATAGGCAATCTTTTGAGTGGACGTTACAACCACAGCATAGGCAATCTTTTGAAAGATACCACAGCCATCACATAGGTAGTCTTCTGAGGGATATCAAAACCACGACATAGGCAATCTTTTGAGGAGATGTCACAGCCACCACACAGGCAATGTTTTGATGGATATCACAACCACCACAAAGGCAATCTTTTAATAGATGTCACAACTACCACATAGGCAATCTTTTGGAGGATATCACAGCCATAACATAGGCAATCTTTGGAATGAAATCCCAACTTTTCGCGTAACATTCTTTTGAGGAATATCCAATCACAAGTTTAAAAATCGATTGAGGGATAGTTATATCAATTCTTAATATTCAAGTACTTTGCTGTACGCTGGATTCTTGTGTACTGGTTCCATTTTCTGTTCCCTCATATTTATTTATCTATTTTTTTCTTTATTTTATCACCTTTTCCTGCAACCTGTTTCTTTTTCTGCAGGCTGATTTCCCTTCGGAGCACTTTTGGGTTGATTATAGTCTGTTGCCTTTGTCCAAAAGGGTTTTCAACTAAAGATTCAAAGAGGAGAGAGAGAGAGAGACAAATTCATTCCTGCTCTCTGCTGCTGACGTCTCCTGGATATCAGGTGTAGATAATTCCTTCATATCTATTTATTTATCACCTTGCCCTATAACCTCTCTCTCTCTCTCTCTCTCTCTCTCTCTCTCTCTCTCTCTCTTCAGATGAAGGTTTAAAGAAAACAAGAAAGCTAGGGTTTCTTATCATTGACGGTGTTTTCACGATTAAATTTATCTAAATGCAAATCATCCTCGCCACTTAAGGCAAGTGTTGCCCTGATATCAAACTATGCAAATCATAGGT
>NC_089789.1:12024114-12026614 GCF_040412425.1 Macrobrachium rosenbergii | reverse complement strand
ATAAATTTTTTTGTGCGTACGTATGTGTACATTGCTGTAAGAAATCTTCCTTAAAACAAATTCATTACTTATCTGCAATATTATTATTATTATTATTATTATTATTATTATTATTATTATTATTATTATTATTATTATTATTATTATTATTATTATTATTATTAATCGGCGTAAAGAGAGTTAAAGAAGTTGGACAACCAAATACCAAAAGACCAATGAGATCAGAAGAGATTAAAAGGCGGAAAGCAACTCGGCTATGTAAGGACGCTTTAAAATTGATTCCACCTACAATGCGTCCAGCAAGGCGTATTGTAAGCGGAGAGTATTACGCCAAAAAGCTAAGCAGTAACTGAAATCGATATTATTTGCAAAAGCCCTACGTGACTCTCTCTCTCTCTCTCTCTCTCTCTCTCTCTCTCTCTCTCTCTCTCTCCGCCTCATCTAGGCGCGACCTTTACGCAAATATTAATTCGCAACGGCGAGCTGATACGTCCGTCCGTTCGTCTAACCGACGTCCCGACGGGCCTGACCGACAGCTGGCCATAGTCCCCCCCAGCCCCCACCTCACTCCCCCGAAATTCGCCTCAAGGGCCAAAGAAGTTTCTTCAGGTGCGGCAGATCCGATATAAGATTTCAAATATGGAGAGATGGATTCTGTTATAAATTTCTTTCTATATTTTCTTTTTTTTTGGGGGGAGGGGTTGCCTTTCCTACGCCCGCGTGGGCGTGGGTATACGTGCGTAGGAGGAAATAGGAGAAAGGGGTTGGGGTTAGAGCTGAAACGCAGCAGATATCGGGGCGGTTGTATGGGGGTGGTGAGGAGAAGTTGTAAATACTTGTGAAATTATTTACTATATTTTTTTCTTTTTCAGGGGGCGCCCTCTTGTACGCTCGCGTGGGCGTGGGTATATGTGCGTAGGAGGAAATAGGAGAAAGGGGTTGGGGTTAGAGCTGAAACGCAGCAGATATCGGGGCGGTTGTATGGGGGTGGTGAGGAGAAGTTGTAAATACTTGTGAAATTATTTACTATATTTTTTCTTTTTCAGGGGGCGCCCTCTTGTACGCCCGCGTGGGCGTGGGCATACGTGCATAGGAGGAAGTAGGAGGAAGGGGTTGGGGTTAGGGCTGAATCACAGCAGATGCTGGGGTGGTTCCATGGGTGGGGGGGTGAGGAGAAGCTCCAAGTACTTAAGAAATTAATTAAAGTACTGGCTGATAAGAAGCAAAAGTTAATTGATTGGATGTATTTGCTTTCGGAGGGACAAGCATGATTCATTTATTGAAGTGGAAGTGATGTGGAGTGTTGGAGTTCCGGTTCTATTATTATTATTATTATTATTATTATTATTATTATTATTATTATTATTATATTATTATTATTATTATTATTATTATTATTTTAATTTTAGAGGGTTCGGAGATCTTCAAAATCGAAATGCATTAAAATATTTTTCAAAGATTAATAATAATAATAATAATAATAATAATAATAATAATAATAATAATAATAATAGATATGATGATGATGACGATTATTATTATTATTATTATTATTATTATTATTATTATTATTATTATTATTATTATTATTATTATTATTATTATTATTATTATTATTGAGGATTCAAATATCTTTAAAAACGGAGAGCACTGGAATATTTTTTCCAAGATCAATAATAATAATAATAATAATAATAATAATAATAATAATAATAATAATAATAATAATGATGATAATAATATGATATTATTATTATTATTATTATTATTATTATTATTATTATTATTATCATGACAACAGCCCGAAGCTATTATAATACCTTTTACTTCATCGCAAATTCTCTCCTTCTCATTCAAGAAGACAAAACGTCACAACCACTCATCTCTATAATTCCTACGCAAACATCCTACACAAAAATCCTATGCAAAAATCCTACACACAAATCCTACACAAACATCCTACGCAAAAATCCTACACAAAATCCCTACGCAAAATCCTACACAAATATCCCATGCAAAAATCCTACACCAACATCCTACGTGAAAATCCTACTCAAAATCATACACAAACATCCTATGCAAAAATCCTACACAAAAAATGCTACATAAAAATCCTGCGCAAAAATCCTACACAAAATCATACACAAACATCCTATGCAAAAATCTACACAAAAAAATGCTACTCAAAAACCCTGCGCAAAGATCCTTAAAAATCCTGTGCAAAAGTCCTACACAAAAATCCTAAGCATAAGTCCTACATAAACATCCTATATAAACATCCTACGCCAAAATCCTAAGCAAAAATACCACACAAAAATCCTATAGAAACATCCTACGCCAAAATCCTACACAAAAATCCTATAGAAACATCCTATGCCAAAACGCTACGCAAAAATTCAACGCAAAAATCCTAACTCCCTCTTGACACCAAAATTTCAAATAAGGATGAATTTGATTCGAAATAGCCTAGCCATCCTTGGCTCCTAAAGTGATAATATCA
>NC_089789.1:12014114-12021614 GCF_040412425.1 Macrobrachium rosenbergii | reverse complement strand
TGTATTTCCTGTTATCTTCTGTATCTTCTATCAAATGAACAACAACATACAGTATTCTTGGAAGCTTGAATTTCAAGTCGAAGGCACCTTTGGTGGGCTTGTTCCATATGAATAGAGCTTTATATTCTGAATAATAATAATAATAATAATAATAATAATAATAATAATAATAATAATAATAATAATAATAATAATAATAATAATGGTGATTATAAGAAGGCATCGTGCTTACCCCATATGGAAAATGGGAAAAAAGCACGTTAAACGAAGAAGAAGATTATTATTATTATTATTATTATTATTATTATTATTATTATTATTATTATTATACAGAAACCTTTCTTAAACAAAAGTCAAAAAAGTAAATAAATAAAAATAAGTAAATAATAAATAAAAACTAATAAACAGAAAACAAATCGTTAAAAAAACAAATTTAAAAATAAAAAAATAAAACCACTTCCGTTCCGTTCTCCCATACAATCATTACAAGAACCCATTTCGATGAGTTAGACCACCAAAAGGGAAGTAAGTCTCTTCTGGTCGCTATGGGAAACGGAAAAAAAGACCAAACATATGCCTGGGGAAAGGGCAAAGTTAAAAGAGAGAGAGAGAGAGAGAGAGAGAGAGAGAGAGAGAGAGAGAGAGAGAGAGAGAGAGAGATCCTTTGAGTTAAAAGGATCCAGGTAAAAGGAAATTAGAGACATGAAGTTGAAACGAAACAGAGAGATGCAAAGGAATTGAGAGAGAGAGAGAGAGAGAGAGAGAGAGAGAGAGAGAGAGAGAGAGAGAGAGAGAGAGACGTCCTTTGGGAAAAAAAGGAAGCAAGTATGTGAGGGAAGTTAGAGGGATGAAGTTGAGACGAAACAGAGAGATGCAAAGGAACTGAGAGAGAGAGAGAGAGAGAGAGAGAGAGAGAGAGAGAGAGAGGGAGGGAGAGAGAGAGATCTTTTTGAAAAAGTTCCAAGGAAGTGGGGAAGTTGGATGAAGTTGTCGAAATAGAGAGATGCAAAAAGTTGAGAGAGAGAGAGAGAGAGAGAGAGAGAGAGAGAGAGAGAGAGAGAGAGAGAGAGAGAGAGAGAGAGAGAGAGAGAGAGAGAGAGAGATCCTTTTGGGGTAAAGCGACCAAGGATACGGGGAAGCTGGAGAGATGAAATAGAGAGATGCAAAGGATTTGAGAGATAAATGAAAGGTATAAAGTTTTATATTTGTTAGATAACTTGAAGTTGCTTAAAATTTACATAAATGGAAAAAGAACTAATGAAGATTAATACATAAAAACTTCTAAAACATATAAGTGAGTAAAAATTAAAGTGTATCATATTTTATTAAGAATGCACAAACGTTTAAAACCTATGAGGAAATGAAAAAAAATCTTTTTTTTTTGTCAAGATAAGAAATATTTGTAAAGCAACACAGGATACAATAGATAAAAAATATAAAAAAGCACAGTTGTATTTGGAAAACACTTTTCAAGAGACAGAAAATATTAGATACACATTTTGGTAAAGCAACATGAGGTATATCGGATGAAAGCTCAAATAAAGTACAAATGTATTGTAAAATGAAATGTACAAAGACTAAGAATCTTAAAAATGAGATAAATGAAAAACCTGCGCATTATGGACTTTATGAAAAATGTATAGAAAATAAACAAAAAAAAAAGTCGCCACGGGGATGGTTTAAAAAATGGTATTTATATCGACAAGGAAAACATTAAAATGATCAAAAACTACAGAGGGAAGTCAAACAAAAAAATATATAAATGAGAAACACACGGAAAGAGAGAGAGAGAGAGAGAGAGAGAGAGAGAAGAGAGAGAGAGAGAGAGAGAGAGAGAGAGAGAGAGAGTTTCAGATTAGTACTCGAAGCGGGTCCCGGAGGGGGAGAGCGGAGCGAGAGAGAGAGAGAGAGAGAGAGAGAGAGAGAGAGAGAGAGAGAGAGAGAGAGAGAGAGAGTGAGGAAGAGGAACAGTGTATGATATGGAGTTGTAACTTGATACCCCGCGAGGAGAAGTGGTGGCGGCTTTCGAGAGTCAGTGAGCGAACGATGTGACCACCATTTGGTCAGTTGAAGGGTCAGACCCAGTAGTCCAATAACCAGTGGGAGTGGGGTGCCCTGGGGTAAGATGGCTCCTTTAGGTGCCCCAGTACCCCAGTCTGGTAGGATACTATGCCCCTAGGGTCCGGGGGTAGGAAGGCTCCTGTAGGTGGCCCAGTGCCCCGGTCTGGTAGGATACCTTGGCCCTAGGCCAGGGTTTGGGAAGGCTTTGGTAGGTGCCCCAGTCTGGTAGGATGCTATGGTCCTAGGGCCCGGGTTTGGGAAGCCTTTGGTAGGTGCCCAGCGCCCCAATCTGGTAGGACACCAAGGGCCCCAGGGCCCGTGGATGGGAAGCCTTTGGTAGGTAGTCCCCAGACGGGAAGCAGTAAGTATACCAGTCCCCCAGCTAGACGCCGGTGCCGGGAAGAGTGGCTAGTGCAGGACTCTGGGATAGGATTCAGAGGGGCCAGCGTTATCCTCCTCCTCCTCTTCCTCCTCCTGGTGGGTGCAGCTGTGTTATGGAGGCCAGCGGATGACCGCTGCAGTGTTGTCTCGACAAGCAGGAAGGAGATACGAAGGGCCAATGAGGTGATCGGCTCAAAACCGAGATCATTCTCTCTCTCAAGTGGCTACAATTCATTACCGCAGCCCTTCTTATGAGGGGCGAACGACTCTCAAAAAACAGGGAGGGGGAACCGACGGACGAGACTTCCCCCAGTCTATAGGAAGGGAGAGGGTTGTCCCAAACCCCCGAAACAACCCCAGAAGTAGATGGGGAGAAGCGGGATAGATAGAGAGATAGATGAAGAGGGGAGAGGATGGCTGTAGATAAGAAAATGGGGGGATCTCATCCCCAAACTCCCTAGACGACCCAAGGAGTAGATAGGTAGAAAAAGGATAGATAGATAGATAGAGAAAGATAGATAAAGGCGGAATTGGTGACGGAGTGTGGCGGTAAATAAGAGAAATAAAATAGGTTGGTCATAGGAGAGAAAAGACCTCATTCAGCATGGCCACTCAAGAGTGGGGTAGATAGAGAGAGAGAGAGAGAGAGAGAGAGAGAGAGAGAGAGAGAGAGAGAGAGAGAGATAGCAAAAAGTACGGCAGAAATACCCATGGGAGAATGGGAGGCAGCGAAAGGAAGTGAAGAAAAGCTGAAAAATCTAGAGAAAAGCGCATTTTTGTTCCTCATGTGATGTAACACAGAAGTCAGACACTGAGCATCGTGAATGGAGTACTTACACTCAAATGTAATAAAACAAAGTTCTCTTTTTCATAAGTTGTTTCGATAGTCAAAATCAAAGGAAAAAACAGCAATTTTTAAACAGCTGTACCTTTCAGAATGCAGGTACTGTACCTAGTACCAAATACATTTGGTACTATGTTAACTGTCCCAAACAGAACTTTCTGAACTGTACAGAACTGCACAGAAATTTCTCTCACCAATATGGGTTCTAATAAACCAACGATTTTGTTTTTCCTACGTTGTTTCGATAACCAGAATCAAAAGAAAAACAACACTGATTAAAAACAGTACCTTTCTGTATGCAGGTATTGTGCTTAACATCAAAGATATTTAATACACGTGTCAACTGTCCATAACAGAACTTTCTGAACTGTACAGAACTGCACAGAAATTTCTCTCACCAATAACCTTTCAGAAGTCAGTACTGTGGCTAGCTCTAAAGCTATTCTATTACTTGTCAACTGTCCCCAACGGAACTTTCTGAAATGTACAAAACCATAGAACCTTCTCTCACCAATATGGCTTCTACTAAACCCAAAGTTTTGTTGTTCATAAGTTGTTTCGATAATGAAAACTGAAAGAAAAACAACACTGATTAAACAGCAGTACCTTTCAGAATGCAGGTACTGTACCTAGTACCAAATACATTTGGTGGATATGTAACTGTAAAAATCAAAAGAAAAACAGCACTGGCTAAACAGCAGTGCCTTTCAGAAAGCAGTTATTATCCCCAACAGAACTTTCTTAACTGTACAGACCTGCTCAGAACCTTCTCTCTCCAATATATTATATATTCTAAATATAAGATATTCCAGTGACCTCCCCTCACTCAGATGTCGAAATCTCGCAATCTTATCTCAGGGCCTTCAGGAGATCTTTTGTTACTTATTCTTGTATTCGTGAGGCAATTAGGAGGGTAAATGACAAGGGACCGCCTTCAGACAAACTCAGCCTTGCCAGAGGCGTTACTCTGTGCCTGATTCTCATAATGTAACGGATCTATCCGCTTTTGATGAAAGCATGATGAGTTCCCGTTTGTTTCCACTATGTGGTGTCAGTTGTTGTCCTCATCTCTCTCTCTCTCTCTCTCTCTCTCTCTCTCTCTCTCTCTCTCTCTCTCTCTCTCCTTTACCTCTGTTGCTCTGCGTAATCATTTTCATAATGTAACGGATCCATCCGCTTTTCATGAAAGCGTGATGAGTTCCCTTTTCCTCCTACTAAGTGTTCTCTCTCTCTCTCTCTCTCTCTCTCTCTCTCTCTCTCTCTCTCTCTCTCTCTCTTTGGCTCAAGAACAACTCTCCTTCTTTCTATACTTCCGGTAAAGTTCATATATGCGCCTTCTTTGTCAGGACTTAATTTTCTTTTTGATTTTAGTTTCTTCCACTTTGTTCACTAAAAAATAACCAATTCTTTATATCTCAGCCTTCCTGGCTAAACAAGAAGCCCAAGCATTATTTGGATAATAGCTCGAAGCCAGAACAGAATTTCACAATATCTAAAATGTTTTTCGAGGAAAATTATTTCATGTTCACTAAAATGTTCCGATATGTATCACTAGTAGATACTGATTAATTAGCTTATGCTTGAACCTTCTTATACTTGTATTTTTTTTAGGCATAGTGAAAGACTGCTGAAGGTTTAAATCAACTATAGTTTTTTTAAAGCTTAATTCAATCATTATTTTAAATAGCGATTTAAGCATCTAATATTTTACCACTACAAGACGGCTGATTCTATTTTCTAGGTAAAGACTTTTAAATCTTGTTGGAAAACGCAGTATTGGTAAATCAATAACCTTTGTATGAAGGCATTCTAGGGTGCGTTTACATTGCAGTACTGCATGTCATATACACATGTCGGCAACTTGTCGGGAACTTGTCGAACACACATCATAAACAAGTTGAATACAAGCCAATGACTAATTGATATACCTAACCAGTATCAGTGGTCCTAAGTAGCCAGAGAATCGTTCTCCACTTACGGTTACCGACTGGTTTTCAACTTGTTTGTGACATGTATGCGATAAGTTTCCGACATGTTTAAGACATTATTTTACTGTAGTGAAGACAGAGCCTTAGACTCTCAGACACTGAAATCTTTAGTTAAAAGTAGTTGTATTTAAAAAGGGTTGTTCCGTAGGAGTTAATGAAATATATCTCGCTTGCTGAAATTATTATTATTATTATTATTATTATTATTATTATTATTATTATTATTATTATTATTATTATTATTATTATTATTATTATTATTATTATTACCTCAATCAATCACTCTGTCGCAGTTTTCCTGTCTCGTTGTGACCCATTGTGACTTCTAATAATTACGAAGGTCAGTTTAGTTTCAGACCCAGTGAAAATGAAATGTACCCTATAACAGTAAATGCATTCAGTTTATTTAATTAATTGTTTGTTGCTTGTTTGCTTAATTATTGTTTGCTTAGCTCTTCAATTTCTTATCATAGTTATTTTATCAATTGCTTCTTTGGTTAAAATACTTGACTCCGTTTTTCTGTCATCATTTGTGTACGATATTTCATTATAAGTCTCGATATTTTTTCTTAGTACACACTCACATAAACAAGCACACACATACATACATACATACATACACACACACTAACTCACACACCCATGTACACACACACTCACACACACACACACACACACACACATATACACACACACACACACACACACATATATATATATATATATATATACATACATACATACATACACATGTATATACATATACATATATGTGTGTGTGTGTGTAAAACAGAGCTTTCTTGAAAGCAAATACTGCCACTTAACCAAAGATAAACCTCATCTGTACCGCAAATCATTTACGAGCTTCCTAAATAAAGCCATTCAAGTAGACAGACAGACAGAGAGAGAGAGAGAGAGAGTGAGAGAGAGAGAGAGAGAGAGAGAGAGAGAGAGAGAGAGAGAGAGAGAGAGACCAACATCTATGCATCTAAGATGATCTCAGCTTTCCCAAAAGCCTTTTATAACGTTTACGAATAACTATGACGGAAGAAACCAAACAGGAGAAGAAGAAGAAGAAGAAGAAGAAGAAGAAGAAGAAAGAAAGAAAGAAAGTACAGATACAAAATGCCTGGACGCCGGCGTTCAAGATCGGCAATTCATAATTGAGGAAGAACGCTTTTTTCATCCTGACATCCTGACGAGTAGGAATGCTTTCCCGAGTTCTGGCGAGGGACAGAAAGCCTTCTATTGATGGCACTCGATAGCAAAAGACGAGAGGCAACACTCGAAGTGCCATAATCATGTTGAGAGAAAACATCCCCACCGGAGCCAAAGAGGGTAATTCGAGATGGACTGACGAAAGCGCGCTTGTCAATTTCTCAGGAAGAAGAAGAAGAGAAAAAAAGTTGCGTTCGATTTGGCAATAGGCGAGGGAGGGCGCGTTCTCCCGGTTTCGAAAGCATAAGCTGAACCAAGGGAGATTTCAGCTTTACTTTATATATTCTCAATTTGACATTAACTAAGGCAGGTTCAACAGTTTTTCGTGAATAAAGGACTAATTTCTTGTTTTACATTAACTAAGGCAGGTTCAATATTTTCGAAAATAAAGGACTATTTTCTTGTTTCACATTAACTAAGGCAGGTTCAACAGTTTTTCGGGAATAAAGGACTATTTTCTTGTTTTACATTAACTAAGGCAGGCTCAATATTTTCGAGAATAAATAATATAAAAGAGTATTTTTTTCCTATTTACCTGCTCGATCTGACTAATTAAAAGAGTTATTTGTGTTTTAAAATAAAAAAATAAAGAGTTGTTTTATTTTCCCTCTCCCTGATCAGCTGTTTATTATGACCCCTCTTTTATGAAAGTTTCATTAAGCCATGAAGGCGAATAATCTAAATTCTTTCACATGCTGTGTTGTTACAGCGTGGATAACTACAAACTAACTACATAATCTCACTGAGAACAGTTTTAACGCTTTATTTCATTTTTAACCAGGAATATCACCATTTGGAGAAACAAATCCAGTTACGTATGGGTACAAATATATCAAAAATAAATCTCTAGAGAGCTTTCGGGAATCTGTTCGATTCCCCTTTTCATTCGAACAGATTCCCGAAAGCTCTCTCAAGATATTTGTTTTTAAGTACATGTACCCTACACAACTGAGGATTTGTTTCTTCATTTCAAGACTCATTATACTATGAGCATTTTTTTTTTTATCA
>NC_089789.1:11989114-11996614 GCF_040412425.1 Macrobrachium rosenbergii | reverse complement strand
AGAAGTTATTGGAAAATATAGAAAAAGAGATCAGTTATGAGAAAAACATAAATTAACAATTTGATAAATAAATAAGTAAAAATGTTAGTTAATTATTAAAATACAAGGAGAATTGTATTAGGGTAGTAATGTAAAGCATAAGGTTAAAAAGTGGGTGCAGCTATAAACCCTAAGGGACGCCGTAAATGCCTTTTAGTAATGCCTACAATGAACCACATGACTTCACATGATTTTTCTCTTTTTTTATAGAAAAGAATTAGGATTTTTACTGCCCATATACACTTCCTGCTTATGGGCACCTACGGTGGATTTCATCAACAGTGCAAAATCTCTAAAATGGTCCTCAGTACTTGTCTTTTAGTAATTAGTGCGTGCTTCTCATGTCACAGCGAATTAACGTCCTTATTCAGTGGAAGCCGATTGGAGTTAGACTGCACAGTAGCAATTACTGAACCATGAAATATTGGAACCCTGTTATTGGTAATGTTATTAGTGGTGGTGAAATCTACTAATTAAATAAGGAGAAACTTTGATTATATCTGGGTCATCAGTAGCGCTTTCTGTAATATATAAAAGTGTGGGTGTATACTAAATATATATATATATATATATATATATATATATATATATATATATATATATATATATATATATATATATATATATATATATATAAATACATATATATATACATATACATATATACACATCTATAAATATGTATATTTATTACATATGTATATGTATAGGCAGGATTAACAATAATTGGTAATCAATCATTTATAACTATGCTCACGATTATAATATTTAATAAATATTTAAAGAAGAAGCTTGTTAAAAAATTAACATTAACTTCTAAAGAACATGTGCTTATAAAAACATGAAAAGTTTCATGCTAATTTGTTTTCGTTTGCTAGAGAACGAAAATATAAATTAATTATAGTACAATTATGGAAAAGGAAACATGAACAGAATTATTGCAATTCAAATTGACATCAGTAAAGAAAGATTTTGACCATAAATCCCAACTTTTATACGGAATGGAATGGAATAAGAAATTTAGGCTTGGAGCCAAGCACTGGAATCCGAGGGATTATTCACCAACTTTTGTATGCTCCGAAAACCAAGATTTAAACGCAAGTATCTCCCCGTAAGGAGGTAGTGCTGTCAGTGCACCTCGTGGCTTAAACCTTGTGTGTGCGTTGAGGCGGACGTGTTGGAGATCTCTCTCGGTTTTTTTTTTTTTGTTCACCAAAAAAGAAGGGTTTTTCACCCTTAGTGCTTATACCTCTCACAGCAAGCAATGTGTTAATAGAGTCTCTTCTTCATAAGCCGGATAGTGTTGTGTAATTGCTGATATTTTAATCTACATTCTCCTCCAGTCGGTGCCTTCGAAATCTTTCAAGTTACAACTTCTCGAGGCATATTGGCCCTGGGAAATGGGTAAAAAAGTGCACTTCATGTGTTAGTGCTTGGCCCTCTCTTTACCACAAAAATGTCATCCGACCAAACTCCAATAAAAAGCATCGCTCTCAGGTTTTGATGCTATTGTATTTTGGACCAAATGATAGCTAATGTAAATATAATTTTGCTAAGGTCTGTGGTCAGTAAAATTATCTATCTATCTATCTATCTATCTATCTATCTATCTATCTATCTATCTATCTATCGTAAACATACGTCCATCATATAACTTTTTAATGTTACATTTGTTTGCCTTTCTCTATTTTTAACAAATTCTTTCTTAGCTGATTAAAGAGAAAAAAGATACTGTGGGAAAAAAAACTCTCTTTTTAACCAAACATTTCATAGCTGATTAAATAAAAAAAAGATACTTTAAAAAAAAATGGGCCGAAAAAGTCTAAGTTACTAAATTAGTGCAGTAACAAGAACCCTTTCATACATTCTATGGAAGCTGAATTACTATAGGAGAGAGCTTTCTGTTAACCCTTTTTTTTACCCCCATCTATTTTTGAAGTCCCGAATCTAAAAAAAAAAAAGGGGGAGAGAGAGAGAGAGAGAGAGAGAGAGAGAGAGAGAGAGAGAGAATATCCTGCCATAGACAGTCACCCTAATCCATCTCATCCTTGAGTGTGTGTAGTGTGATCACATGCAAAAGGGTCTAAGGGCGAGATCAGAGAGGTCCTCTTTTCGGCCACACAACGCCCCCCATTCATGGGTGCCAAGCTGGGTCCCTGTAGCTACTTCCCATGGGCTCAGCCGTGGACCCTGCGGGATACCGTGAAGGGCGTGGTTACACTCCACCACCCTCCCCCGTCCTGGAGCCACTTCCCAGGGGCCCAGCCGTGGACCCTGCTGGATGCCGTGAGGGGCGTGGTTACACTCCAACCCCCTACCCTCTCCCCGTCTGTGTGACTTACCTCAACCCCCCTGGGAGGGGTGTGAGGGTCCTGTTTCCACGAGGATTCTTGAACTTTTGGGGGACCAATCGACCTATTTAGAAATACCCACAGACAGACAGGCGGACAGATTCACAGACCAGGGGAAAACACACACACACATACACATACAAATACAAACACACACACACACACACATATATATATTATATATATGCATTATATATATTATGTATATAATAAATATATATATATATATATAATGTATATATATATATATATATATATATATATATATATATATATATATATATATATATATATATATATATATATATATACAGCTCTTCGTTGGGTGAGCTGGTAGAGCTGTAGAACTGTCACTCGATGGGCCTGGAGTTCAATTCCCATATTTATTGATGAAGAGTTAGAGGAATTTATTTCTGGAGATAGAAATTCATTTCTCGCTATAATGTGGTTGGATTCCACAATAAGTTGTAAGTCCCGTTGCTAAGTAACCAAATGGTTCTTAGCCACGTAAAATAAGTCTAATCCTTCGGGCCAGCCCTAGGAGAGCTGTTAATCAGCTCAGTGGTCTGGTAAAACTACGGTATACTTAACTTTTTTATATATATATACATAGTTCACTAAAATACTTAGCATATAACAATGAGAAACAAACAAGGATTCTTTCTGTCATTCTATTATCCAAGATAGCTCGCCAATACTCTCTTGATCAAGATAGTTAAAAGCTTAATTACGATGCAACTTGCAACATTCCTGTTTTCAAAACAGACCGAGCCAAAACTTAGCGAAAAAAAGTATCTACGTGACCAGCAACAACAATGCACTTACATTTCTGCCCGCAACTTAGTCAAAAGTTGTTTTGAAGTGGAAAGGGGCAACATTAGTAATGGTTGCTCCGTTAAATTGGGAGAAAAAATTAAGCGAAGAGGAACAGCAGCATCAATTTGGGGTCACGTGACTCGAATCTTACGGAATGAACGCAACATGGAGGTCTGGTGCAGACTAACAGAACGCAGCCTGTTATATAATTCTCCATATTATTGTATTGTTTTGTGGATATCTTGTTCAGGGTGATATAAATTTTATATACATTACTTCGTGTTTACATGGTCGATGATAAAGGGATAAAGGATTTAAGAAAAACAATATAAAGATGTAAAGTAAAAGCATAAATATAAAGATTTTAAGTATAAAATTTAAATAAAAAGCAGAACTATTAAAAATATAAATATAAAATATAGAAATATGGAAAATAAATTATAAAAGTAAAGTAAAAAGCAGAAAGAATATGTCAAATATACATGTAAAATTAAAAAAAATATAAATAACAGAAGATAAAAATAAAATAAAAGGAAGAAGAAATATAAAAAAATATAAAAATGTAAAATACGAAAATATAAACAATAAAATATAGAAAAATTATATACAAGGAAGGAGAAGCATAATAAATATAAATATAAAATATAAAAATATGAGAAATAAAATGTTAAAAATGAATGCATACGAAATTTAAAAACATAGATATGAAATATAAAGATATAAAATATAAAATAAAACTTGAAACAAAATAACCACATGTCTGAAGAGAGGGTAAAAATAACAATATTGATGTAAACAACATTTCAAGAACAACCCCAACCCCTACCCCACACCCAACAACCAACACCAACCTCAAACCCCAAACCCCAGCACCAACACCAACCCCAAACCCCACCCCCAACATCAAATTCAAACTTCCGCCAATCCCAAACAAAAGTCCCAACCACAAATCCAAAACCCCACCATCAACACTAACCTCAAACCCAACTCCAAACCCTACCCAACCTCAAATCCAAACTCCACCCAACCTCAAACCCTAACCCCAAACCCCAAACCACACCATCAACACCAACCTCAAACCCCAACCCAAACCCCACCCATACCTGGATCCAAACTCCACCTAACACCAAACCCCAACCCCTACCCGACACCCCACAACCAACACCAACCTCAAACCCAAAACCCCAAACCCCACCATCAACACCAACCTCAAACCCAACCCCAAAACCCACCCAATCTCAAATCCAAACTCCAGCCAATCTCAAACCCCAACCCCAAACCCAGTACTAACACCAACCCCAAACCCCACCATCAACACCAACCTCAAAAACAACCCCAAACCCCACCCCAACCTCAAATCAAAACTCCACCCATCCTCAAACCCCAACCCCAAACCCCTCCACCATCACCAACCCCAAACTCCACCACTAACACCAACCTCAAACCTCGAACCCCACTGTCAACACCAACCTCAAACCTCGAACCCCACTGTCAACACCAACCTCAAACCCAACCCCAAACTCCACCCAACCTCAAATCCAAACCCCACCCAACCTCAAATCCAAACCCCAACCCCAAACCCCACAACCAATACCAACCTCAAACCCCAAACCAACCTCAAATCCAACAGCAACCCTACCCCAACGTCAAATCCAAACTCCATTCAACCCTCAAACCCCAACCCCAAACCTCACCACCAACACCAAACCCCACCAACTAACACCAACCTCAAACCCCGAACTCCAAACCCCAAACCCCATCACCAACACCAACCTCAAACCCAACCCCAAACCCCACCCCAACCTCGAATCCAAAATCCACCAACCCCAAGCCCCAATCCCAACAACCAAAACCCCAACCCCAAACCTCACCACCATCACCAACCTCAAACCCCACCACTAACACCAACCTCAAACCTCAAGCCCCATCATCAACACCAACCCCAAACCCAACCCCAAACTCCACCCAACCTCAAATCCCAACCCCAACCCCAAACCCCACAATCAATACCAACCTCAAACCCCAAACCCCACCATCATCACCAACCTCAAATCCAACCGCAAACCCCAACCCAACATCAAATCCTGAACTCCACCCAACCCCAAACCCCAATCCCAACTCCAAACCATAACCCAAAACCTCACCACCAACACCAATCCCAAACCCCACCACTAACACCAACTCAAGCCCCAAACTCCAAACCCCAAACCCTATCACCAACACCAACCTCAAGCCCAAACCCAAACCCCACCCCAACATCAAATCCAAACGCCACCCAACTCCAAACCCCAACCCCAACCCCAAACCCTACCACTAACACCAACCTCAAACCCCATCACCAACACCAACCTCAAACCCAACCTCAAACCCCACCCCAACCTCAAATCCAAACTCCACCAAACCCCAAACTCCAAGCCCCAAACCTCAAATTCAAACTCCACCCAACCCCAAACTCCAAGCCCCAAACCCCAACCCCAAAATTCCAAATACAAAACCCCAGACTCAAATCCAACCCCAACCCCACCTCCAAACCCCTAACGGCAGCCTCTTGCCCTCTCAACCCACAAACCCTAGGAGTCTCTATTTGAGTTAAAGAAACAATTAGTGATACAGATAATAGTAATTATCAAAATTAGATAAAAATTAATAATTGTAATAAATTATCAATAATAATAATAATAATAATAATAATAATAATAATAATAATAATGAGCATTAGGATAAAATCATGACGAAATAATACATTACGATATCCCCACTCCATTAATCCAATTCATTATACAAAATCGCACAAGCTTTAAATCACTCTCAGGCGTCGTGTGCCTTAACCACTATCCTCCCTCCCCCCTCACCAATTAACCCCTTAATTAATCCACTTCCCCTTAGTCTCTCCCCCTGCCCTTAGAAAGACAAAAATGACAGATGACTTAACAGAATTGCTTATAGTTCACCCATCACTCACACCCCCCACCCCCTTCCCTCCCATCCCACCTAGAAACACCAGCGCCCCTTAATGGGTGTGTGGGTGGAGGCGGCGGCACAACAACTTCCACACCTTCATCTTCAGAAGATATGCACTGGTTTTGTTATCACCATGTCGCACTTTCGAACGAAAGTACAAGAACTGAAGGAAGCAGGATGTGACTTAAAATTTCTTCAATACAGTACCTTAAACCATGTTGTACCAACTTTGTCAAATTTGAATTACACAAGTCATCGTTATACCATACACATTTTTATGAAGAAGCTACTAATAAATTGTTGCAGATGGAAATCAGTTACAAAAATAACATTACACTAAAGTAACTGCTACGGTTGGTACTGTCTAAAGCTATAATGGATGACCGTTCTTTTATTGATCCTTTTATTTTTAGGTATTTGTTTAATAAAAATATGGAAGGCTTTGTTCTTAATACCCGGGAAACTCATGAGAGAAAATTATTTAGACTTGGTGCCACTGTTACCAAATTCAACAACATCAATAAAACTGTTTTCAATTTATCTAACCATGCATTATCAAGAAGGGAAGAATAATACTTGTTGCCACTTGGTTTGGATTTGGGTTTGCCCTGCTATAGACATTCCTTTGAACAACTTTGTGGTCATTTAGAAATGGTGTTTTCTCGACAGAAAAATACTGGTTTGATCTCGGATATTTCTGGTTTACGTTCTAGAATACAGGTGCTGCTTGCAAAAGACACTTTTAACAAACTATTCACTCACTAGCCTCCATTCTTTACCAAAAAAACCTCACCATTCTCAAAACGCTTTCTAAAATGAATATTCTGGTCATTACTCGACCAGATAAAGGTAAAGTGCCGTCCTTTTAAATAAATCTGATCATAATAATAAGGTTGAAAGCATATAAAATGATAGTACGAAATTCAGGAAGATAGATAAACCTAATTACCTAATTTCACTGCTATTTTAAAAAAAAGATAAGATTAACGGGTTCTTAAAATATCTTAATGTCAATAATATTATTTTCTCTGAAGTTTATAAATCGCTATACAGTACGGTCTCTTCATATGACATAATGTATGGTCTTCCGAAAGTACATTAACAAGGTCCACCTTTCAGACCTACTGTATTTTAGCTGCATATAACACCCAACTATAAAATGGCAAAATTTTTAGTACCTTTACTTTCTCCGCTGACATCAGACGAATATAGCTTAAGTGATGATGCCTTCGCCCTTTTTAAAACAAAATTTGATGCTGAAAGATTTTTGGACTGTATCAGTCAGGCTCACCCAAATATTAAATTCACATTAGAATACGAGGAAGATAACCAA
>NC_089789.1:11966614-11984114 GCF_040412425.1 Macrobrachium rosenbergii | reverse complement strand
AACAGGAGGAAAACCTTGCATTTTTAAAAGTGCAATTGGGGAAAAATCTCGCATTTTTAAAAGTGTAACAGAAGGAAAACCTAGCATTTTGAAAGGTGTAACAGGAGGAAAACGTTGCATTTTTAAAAGTGTAACAGGAGGAAAACCTCGCATTTTTAAAGGTGTGACAGGAAGAAAACCTCGCATTTTAAAGGCGTAACAAGAGGAAAACCTCATATTTTTAAATGTTTAACAGGAGGAAAATCCTCGCATTTTTAAAAGTGTAACAGGAGGAAAACCTCGCACTTTTAAACGTGTAACAGGAGGAAAACCTCGCATTTTTAAAAGTGCAACAGGAGGAAAACCTCGCATTTTTAAAGATGTAACAGGAGGAAAACCTCGCATTTTTAAAAGTGTAACAGGAGGAAAACCTCACATTTTTAAAAGTGTAACAGGAGGAAAACCTCACATTTTTAAACGTGTAACAGGAGGAAAACCTCACATTTTTAAAAGTGAAACAGGAGGAAAACCTTCATTTTAAAAGATGTAACTAGGAGAAAACCTCGCATTTTTAAAAAGTGTAATGGGAGGAAAATCTCGTATTTTTAAAGGTGTAACAGAAGGAAAACCTAGCATTTTTAAAGGTGTAACAGGAGGAAAACCTTGCAATTTTAAAGGTGTAACAGAAGGAAGACTAACATTTTTTAAAGTGTAACAGGAAGAAAACCTAACATTTTTAAAGATGTAACAGGGGGAAAACCTAGCATTTTTAAAGATGTAACAGGGGGAAAACCTCGCATTTTTAAAAGCGTAATAGGAGGAAAGCCTTTTGCAGTTACACTACGAAACAATTGTTAGGAAAGAGCTAAGGAAAGTAAGACGGAAGAAAGAGAATATGAATAAAGGCACAGTTAAAAGAATGAAAAGCGGTGTAGCAGCTAGGGACCGAAGGTGCACCGTAAAGAACCTTAAGTAAATGCCTGCAGTGCACCGCGTGAGGCACACTAACGGCACTATCCCCATCCTTTGGGACATAACCCACATTTTTTTTCCCAATCAAGAATTTAAACAGCTGTTGTACTTAGAAGTCTCTTGGAGGAATTTTTTCACGAAAACCGTTAGGCCTACAGTAAGTAACCTTCCCCCCACCCGGCTCATTATTTTCCCTTCCCAGTGTCCCTGAGAAGCCCTGACCGACAGATGTCTTCTTTTGCCTTTTGTTTACGTTAGATGTCGACGGATAATTGGTCTGGTGGGAAAATACATCTCTCTCTTCTCTCTCTCTCTCTCTCTCTCTCTCTCTCTCTCTCTCTCTCCTTTCTCCTTTTGTTCTTTGAGTTATTATTAATTATTATTACCTGTCAAGGGTTGCATACCAAATGAAAATTAATTAACATTAATATCAAAATTAATTGATATTGAAACTTATATATTTGAGAATGGCAGATTTATGTCGTGTAAGAAATATTTTAGACCTTTATTAAGCAATAACAGTTAGAACAAAATTAAAAAACTGAAAAAACAACATCAAGGTTCAAAAATATTCAAGGCATTTTCTAAGCATGTACTTGACAATATAACTAATATACGGTATTTCCAGACCAGCAAGTTCGAATTGTTTAACAAAAACAGGCAAAAATTTATTGTCTAATATTCAAGAGTCGCATTGGTTACAGAGTTTGGTAAGATAAAGCAACTGTAATTATATTGCTTTGCACATCTGAGATCAACAGAGAGAGAGAGAGAGAGAGAGAGAGAGAGAAAAGTTAAGAGAGAGAAAGAGAGAGAGAGAGAGAGAGGCTGATATTCATTCTGATGCAATTTTAAGAATGATTTTCGTAGGAAAAAAGCTGGCATAATGAGAGAGAGAGAGAGAGAGAGAGAGAGTGGAGAGAGAGAGAGAGAGAGAGAGAGAGAGAGAGAGAGGAACCTGCAACGAAAGGAAATTAATGACGGAAAATAGAGAAATATAAGGATTAATAATTATTTGTTAATTCATCCGCCTCTCCTATAACTAATTTTCTTTCTGTATTTCCCTTTTACCTTCTGTTCCTGGTTCATTTTAACGCCTTAATATTCTTTGGGAAGCTTGAATTTCAGGTCTTGTGGTTACACTTGTTCGAATAATAATGATTAATAATAATAATAATAATAATAATAATAATAATAATAATTTGCAAGACTCTTTGCTTCAATTTCAAGTCAATGGTGTGTGGTGGCTTGTTCATTATGAATGGTTTCTTCTGAATAATAATAATAATAATAATAATAATAATAATAATAATAATAATAATAATAATAATAATAATAATAATAATAATAATAATAATAATAATAACATTCTTTGAAGCTTGAATTTCAAGTCAATGTCAATGGTTGGCTTGTTCATTATGAATAGGGTTCTGGATAATAATAATAATAATAATAATAATAATAATAATAATAATAATAATTGCAATTTAATAACATTTTTAAGCTTGAATTCCAAGTCAATGGCCCTTGTGGTGGGCTTGTAAATTATGAATAGGGTTCATCTTCTGAATAATGAATAATAATAATAATAATAATAATAATAATAATAATAATAATATGATAATAATAATAATAATAATAATAATAATAATAATAATAATAATAATAATAATAATAATAACATTCTTTGGAAGCTTGAATTTCAAGTCAATGGACCCTGTGGTTGGCTTGTTCATTATGAATAGGGTTCTGGATAATAATAATAATAATAATAATAATAATAATAATAATAATAATAATAATAATAATAATAATAATAACATTCTTTGGAAGCTTGAATTTCAAGTCAATGGGCCCTGTGGTTGGCTTGTTCATCATGAATAGGGTTCATCTTCTGGATAATAATAATAATAATAATAATAATAATAATAATAATAATAATAATAATAATAATAATAATAATAATAGCATTCTTTGGAAGCTTGAATTCCAAGTCAATGGCCCTTGTGGTGGGCTTGTTCATTATGAATAGGGTTCATCTTCTGAATAATAATAATAATAATAATAATAATAATAATAATAATAATAATAATAATAATAATAATAATAATAATAACAAAATACAAAACAACTTTTTGTTTTGAAGTGGGGAAAAGAAAAAATAAAGAAAATATAAGACAATCACTGCATTGACAGCAGAAAGACCTATCATCAACAATCACACCGAACAAGAATGGCTTTTTTATCAATATATTTCACGTAAGTTTGCTCATGATACGCCAACGTCCGAAGCCACCATCATCATTACATCTACAGCAAACGGTTCCCACCCCCCACCCCAACCCCCGTGTGCAGAAAATGCAGTTGATGAGTGCTGATACGAACTAAACGCACTTCTGACCCATCAATCTCCATGACACGCATCTTTCCTAAACAACTACACGCTTGTTTAGATGACCCTATCGCGTTTCTTCGTTTCTTCTCAACCCCTGGTCATAACTCAGAAGGTGGCACTCTCGCAGAGGAGGAGATTAAAGGAAAAAAACCCGGCGAAAAATAAAGCCAAACATAACTCTTTCTCGTTATCTCTCGTCGTGGTATTTTGATTTATTTTATCACCCTGGTTTGTAGTATATGTGGTTGGTCCAGGGTATAAGATAGATTACTCCATGGCGGGCTGATAAGCCTTCTGTCAATCTCCATTCTCATTTTGCTAATTCATTTTTTCAGTTTTCTCCTACGGCGCTTTTTTGTCTAGATTATTATTATTATTATTATTATTATTATTATTATTATTATTATTATTATTATTATTATTATTATTATTATTATTCAAACGATGAACCCTATTCATATGGGACAAGCCCACCACAGGGGCCACTGACCAAATTCAAGCTTCCAAAGAATATGACGGTGTTCATTCGAAAGAAGTAACAGAAGGTAAAGGGAAATACAGAAAGTTATTAGAAAACCCGATAAATTAACGAATTAATAAATAGATAAAAATGTAAGTAAAATATTGAATGCATTAGGGTGGTATATATACATTAATCTACATCAACGCATTCATGTTATCAATAAGGAGGCAGTCTCGACTCATTTTCCAAATTTATGTATTCAGCTTTCTCCCCAAATGCTTTCTGTTTGGATTATGCCTTTATTCATCTTTGCTTATTCATATTGTCAATAACGATCTTGACCTACTAAATTACAAGCCGAAATTACTGTCTCTCATTACCCAGTTTCTTTATTGCTTAGACAAATGCTGTCATTTAATATGGCAAGATAAAGACTAATGTATAAACAGCCTTATCTGAACGCAATGTAAAGTCATCGTCCCAAGTCGATGATGGTATCATGTGGACCACATTTCGGGCGGTGATAGATGTAAATGTTGTGTAACAGATCTATTTATGTATACAAATAACACTACTGTCCATCACGCATTTCAAGTCGATGACCCCCGTGCGCTTGTTTCGTAGGAGTAGGGCTCATAATAATAATAATAATAATAATAATAATAATAATAATAATAATAATAATAATAATAATAATAATAATAATAATAATTTGTTCCGTAGGAGTAGGTCTCATATTTTTAATAATAATAATAATAATAATAATATAATTTTAATAATAATAATAATAATAATAATAATAATAATAATAATAATAATAATAATAATAATAATAAACAAATCCACAGTTACTGTATGTATAGGAAATCGAACAGATTCCCGAAAGCTCTCTGTAATCAGATGATGAAGGAAAAAATTATGACTAAAACATTAACTGAAACACTGCCTTTGATATCTATTAAAAGCCACCTTTGTCCCAATGTGTATGGGGTTGGAAGAGGGCGAAGTGGTGTGTAATGGGTAATGGTGGAATGGTAAATACAACCACTGCTCTCACTCACAATGAATAATGTATCTGCAACACCCAAAAGCCTTCAAGTCCTGACGAACGGTTAGCAAACACACGGAATGTCTTCATTCATCCATCCATCCTGTCTGATTTATTATCAAGAGATTTCAGCACCGTCTCCGAAAGCTTTCGATAAGACAAGAACGATCAGATAACGCGATCGAGAACTATCCATTACACTAAGGGTAATGCACGTCCTTATGATATCATTACGGCGTAATCAGAGCCCATCTTGTTCTGTGGTCTTCGTTTTGGGGGTGGAGGGGCGGGGGAAGGGGCTGGCTTGATCCCGAGGGCATCCGGGACAAACAGAAAGGAACTCAGGAGCCCATCGGCCTTTGGGGAGCGGGTTCCTACGAAGGAAAAGGATGAAGGAGGAGAACTCTCTTGCGCCATTTCACCAGATAATAAACCTCTCTTGTTTGCCTCTCTCTTTACAGTCGCGTTAGATGGGCGCGTGTCTGTCTGTCTGTCTGTCTGTCTGTCTGTCTGTCTGTCTGTCTGTCTGTCTGTCTGTCTGTCTGTCTGTCTGTCTGGCAGGAAAGACAAGACACAAGTCTCTTTTACAAGATGTATTTCTCTTTTACGAGGTCGTGGCTGCATTTTGAGACCTCTGGCTTGTGCAGGATGTCATGTTGGTTTATTCAAATGAGGTTTTATTGGTGTAAGTGCAGAGGCTGTTTCACGTGACGTGACTTACAACGTTGCTTCCTTAATTGCATGGTTGCGAGTCCATACTCCGCTGTACTCTAAGGATCAGGTCTCTTTGCAGTAAAGCATGACATAAACACACGTTGGAAACTTATCTCACACACGCACATCACAAACAATTTGAAAACAAGTCGAAGACAGTAATTGGAGAAGGCATCTTTGGCAATTGCTGAATAAACGTATAAAGGACTGAATTTAGGACTGCCAAGAAGTAGATAACTTGTATTCAACTTGTTTGTGATGTGTGGGCAATAAGTGGCCAACATGTGTTTGTGTCATGTTCCAAGTGACATGAATTACATGGTAGAGGGCCATATTCTCTCTTTGTTCTAAGGGTGCCTCCACACTATAGTAAAACATGACATAAACGCACGTTGGAAACTTGTCTCACACACGCACATCACAAACAATTTGACAAGAGGTCGACGACAGTAATTGGAAAACGTATCTTTGGTAATTCCTGGATAATTGTAAGAAGCACTGGTTATGATCGCCAACAAGTCGACGATTTGTATTCAACATGTTCGTGATGTGTGTGCAACAAGTTTCCAACGTGCGTTCATGCAGTCTCGTGTGATATGAATTACAACGCTACCCCAAAATTACAAGGTCGTGGTCCATACCCTTTCTGGATTCTAGGGAGCAACAACATTGCAGCAAAACGGGAAATAAACACAAGTCGTTAACTTATCTCAGGCACATCACAAAGAGGTTGAAAACAAGTCGACAGTAATTTGAGAACGTGTCTTTCCTAATCCTGGATAGTCATATGAAGCACTGGTTAGGAACACCTAACTCAATGACTTGTTTTCAACTTGTTTGTGATTTGTGTATAATAAGTTGCTGACATGTGTTTCTGTCATGTTTCACGTGAAATGAATTATATGGTTGAATGCCATACTCTTTATGCATTCTAATCTCACACTCGCATCACATACAAGTTAAAAACAAGTCTACGACCTTAGTAAAGAACATATCTTTGGCAATTGCTGGATAATCGTGTGATTATCCACTGGTTTAGGACCACCAACAAGTTTTTAACTTGTATTCAGCATGTTTGTGATGTGTTTGATAAGTTGCCGACATGTTTATGGCAGGTTTTACTGTAGTGTTGCCGCATCCTTCGCATGACCCAATTAAGCAACTGTTATTAAAGTCAATGATAATATTTCCTGATCAAGTAGCTTTGCAATTATTCGGAATCAGGCAGAGACTTCGAGTTCTTAGCAATTTTCAGCGATGAAAATTATTTCACTGCAAATAATTGGGGAAATAAGCTTCGTTAAATATAGAAAAAGTATGATATCCTGCAAGAGATTAAGAACTATCTCGATGACATTTCGAATTTAGCTTTAGTCGCTCTTAATCTTGTGCTAACTCCAAGTTCTTGAGAAACCACGTTGGTAAATACTATTTCATATGAAACCTGAAAATTATCTCATTAAAATTGCCTCTGAAACGTCCCTGAGCATTAACGTCCATTAAGCATATCTCTGAAACCTATTTTAGTCTCGATGTCTAAATAGAATTTCATCTAAAACCCGAATAATGTTCATATAAAAATGAAAATAGCTCTGACACCAGATGAATATTCATCTGAATATGGAATTACCTCTGAAACCAATGTTAACATTAGCATATGAACTGAATTGTCTCTGAAACGTAAATGAGTTTTAGCATATAAATTGACATACTTCTAAAACTTATATGAGTTTTAGCACATACGCTGACGTAACTCTGACCCGTATGTGAGCATAAGCATAGAAACTGACGTACTTCCGTAAATTATCTGAGTATTAGTATATAAAATGACGTACCTCTTAAACTTAAGTGAATATTAGCATAGAAACTGGCGTATTTCTGAAACTTAAATAAGTATTAGCATGAAAACTGACATACTTCTGAAACTAAAAAGAGTATTGGCATAGAAAATGACGCATCTCTGAAATGTCAATGAGTATTATCATAGAAAATTACGCATCTCTGAAACTTCTGTGTGTATTAGCATAGAAACTGAGGTACGTCTGAAATTTGAATGAGTATTAGCATAGAAACTGAGGTACATCTGAAACTTGAATGAGTATTAGCATAGAACCTTAAATGAGTATTAGCATAGAAACTGAGGTACGTCTGAACCTTAAATGAGTATTAGCATAGAAACTGAGGTACGTCTGGAACTTAAATGAGTATTAGCATAGAAAATGAGGTACGTCTGAAACTTAAATGAGTATTAGCACAGAAATTGCAGAGCACCTATAACTTAAATGAGTATATATAAATACAAGAAAGTAATTCTGAGAATCAAAGGAATAATGTTTTGTAGATACACATCCAAAACTCATATATCAAATCATACATGTAAATAATTCTGAGTAATAGATAATCAATGATAATAAAATGCCCCAACACTCAGATACACATTACCAATAAAGTGAAAGTGCCTCTGTTACTCAGATAAAAAAAAAACTAATATTCAGATGTAATTACTTCTGAAAAGTAGATGAAAACCCAATGACTAAACTGCTTTTGCCTGTTTCCTTATTCTGTTTATCTGCTTCATATACTTTAGTTTCGTTTGTTTCTTTTATTTTTTTATTTTTATTTTTATCTTTGTCTTTCCCTTGCGTCTCCTTTGACTTTTGTTGTTTGTTTACCATTTGAGAGATAACGTCGTTGTTTTCTCATCTCCCTTAGGGCCGCCTCCGCCTCCGCCTCCGCCTCCTCCTCCTCCTCCTCCTCCTCCTCCTCCTCCTCCTCCTCCTCCTTCTTCTTCATCTTCTTCTTCTTCTTTAGGGCACAAACGGAGACTGCGAGAATCCCCAAACAGGTGGTGACATCTGGTAGTTCTTCCTATTACTTCCTTTGGGAAGGAGGTTTTGAGAGAGAGAGAGAGAGAGAGAGAGAGAGAGAGAGAGAGAGAGAGAGAGAGAGAGAGACGTGGATATTAGGTAAGGGTGGGGCGGGAGTTAAAAGTCGTTGCTACGTCGTAGCATGCAAAAAAAAAAAAAATTTTTTTGAAAAAAACCTCCTTTATAAACAGCGGAATATTCACTTATTTTCAACCTTTCTTTATGGGTAGGACTGTTTGCATCGAGGTAACTTATGTTCGGAGAAAAAAAAATTTCTAAAAAAACTAGTTTTCACGAGTTATTTGATGGCCTTATCTCCTAAGCCTTTCCTTGGCAGTTTCTGAATAAAACAGCTAAAATAATGAAAATTATTCAAAATTGTTGCGATGAAGACAATGGAACATTTAGACAAAATTTTTTAAAAGCACAGTGAGGTAACAAAAGGCTAAAGCCTAAGTGAACGAATGGTTTTGAACAAATGAGCATGAATAGTTGAATATGTTTATTTTATTCTCTCTCTCTCTCTCTCTCTCTCTCTCTTCTCTCTCTCTCTGCATTATATATATATATATATATATATATATATATATATATATATATATATATATATATATATATATATAAAATATATATATATATATATATGTGTGTGTGTGTGATGTACAGAATATGCATATAACAGGTAACATGAGAAACTGCAATAAGCATTGTTGCATGAATTTACCTCATGTATTTCTCATACCACCTTTGATGGAAACAATGACTAAAAAAATGCACGGAATCCGCAGTATAATGTATGCCAAAATAGATATCATTTGCAAATGATGGAAAGATAGGAAGGTCAAAGGAAAACAAAAAAAAGAGAGAGAGAAATTGTATAAAACTCTAGGTTGCAGTGGTTGCACATACAATTTAATTTTCCTGTCCTATGGAAAACCTACAGTCACTAAGCCTACAGAAACGAGTAGTCAACTGCATATAATAGATAGATAGATAGATAGATAGATAGACAGATAGATAGGTAGATAGATAGACAGATAGATAGAATATACAATTTAGGCCAAAGGCCAAGCGCTGGGGCCTATTAAGTCATTCAGAGCTGAGTGGAAAATTGAGAGTAAGAGGTTTAAAAGGTGTAACGGGAGAAAAACCTCGCAGTTGCATTATGAAACAATTGTTGGAAGAGGGTGGAAAGCAAGCTGGAAGAAGGAATCTGAATGGAAGTACAGTGAATGGAATGAAAGGGTTGCAGCTAGGAACCTTCAGTAATGCCTACAGTGCACCACGTGGGGTTCACTGACGGCACTACTCCCCTACGGAGACTGCAAATAATGAAGCTTTTTTTTAAATGATAGAAAACATATATCCTTTTCCAGTACATCATTGTAACCAATAAGTTTATAATTAAACTTTGGCTGAGCATAACAATTACCATACTGCAAATAGTGTTATTCTTTTCAGTGACAGAAAACAAAATATTTCGCAAACAGTATGATTACTACAGTATGATACAGGTCAGATGTTCAATTACTTTTTGTACCAAAGCAGGCCAAAAATAGTCCCTATCAAAGTCACTAATTATTTACAGGAAAAGTATCGGATTCAATTGGTATATCAACAAAGGATTTGTGGATAAAAGGAGTTCGTCATCATGACATTTTCAAACAGTTGCTACAGTTTGTAAAGTACGTTTCCGTGCCATTATATAGATCATTTGACTGCACTGAGTAACTGGTGATATATTTTTTTTTTATTTAATATCCAGTCAATTTATCATAATTCCTCAGTGCTAAGAAGGATAGCGGTAATATGTACATGCTATCCAATGGCGTCTTTAATGACTTCTCTCTTATATAACTGGGATATGAGTCTCCTTTTATCTATCTTTTCTTTCTGTAGTCTTCAGCTGAAAATCCCTCTGGACAGAGTCGACTGACAACAAACCCAAGCGGGATCCAAAGTGAATGAATGAATATGAAGGAATAGAAAGTAAAACCGATACTCTTCGAACTAAGAAATAAGCAAAAAGAGCAGGAATAAAGTATTCCAAGTTCTAGTTGTAGCCAAGATAAAACTCCTTGCAAAGCGAGCAGTATAAAACCTGGCGCTACAAAGTCGTTGGGGAGGATGTTGCTGGGCCGGGTGGAGGGTGGGGGGAATTTTCACTAAAGTTTTTCACTATGCGCTCTGTTGATAGTATTTATTTAAATTCATGACGGGAATGAAAGTAATTCTTAGTTTATTTATCTTGTCTCATTATTTTGGTTCTATATTCTTGATAAAGAACTTTTTAAACCAAACATTCAGTGAAATGTATTACTGATGAATTTATGTTAAAAAAAATCTTGACTCCAATTGAAGACATCAATGTTATTAAAATTCTCTCTCTCTCTCTCTCTCTCTCTCTCTCTCTCTCTCTCTCTCTCTCTCTCTCTCTCTCTCTCTCTGCGGGTGTGTGTGTGTGTGTGTGTCTGTGTGTGAGTGTTCTTCCAAATCAGAAGTCATCGACCGATTTTAATTCAAGTTTTGCAGTAAAGGAAGACATTGCCAGTAAATTATATAATGGAACTTTTTAAGTTGAGAATGAATTGGCTCCCACTACAAAATGTTTACCTTACTTCAAGCAAGTTAAAAAAAAAAGTAAGTCATTATCTATTCTGATCCTTTATTTACTATAATGAACTGAAATCTACTAGTCCACACTTATCCAAATAATGATAAAATTTACAGTACGCTAAAGTCTACAGAATAAATGCAATAAATGCAGAACTAACTTAGTATTGCCACAATGAGAGAGGAATTACCGGGAACTCCGTCAAGGAAGCCCTGTTTTTGAAAACTAGAGAACAGTGTATAAAAGTACATTCTTATTTTTGGGAGTTATAAGTAGTTTTCAATCGTGCTCTGGAAGTCGTGCAAATACTGTTATTGTTTCTCTCTTTCTTTTTCTGTATGCCTTCAGCTGAAAATCCTAAGGGGCAGAGTCACAGGAATGGTTACAATGAAGGCCAGTTATAACGCTCGACTAAAATTTTTATTTTGTCACAAATAATCTAGTAAATATGAAATGCTCTTGTCACCTGTTTAATTAATAATTTCCTCTTCGATGCTCTTGTGAGGTTATTCAGTCTTAAAAGTGCAGAATCATTTAGCATTGTAGATAGAAGATAAAGAAAATAATAAGAAGCTACTCTAAGCTTTTGATTCTTCATTATGTTCATTTCACATTAACCCTTCCCTTCACTGTAGGATGTTTGTGTAACTAACAGTTATAGAATGTTGCATTCTTATTCCGCGATACAATGATCTACTCTTTAAATACTTTCGTCTCACTGCCATGATCCAACCTTAGCTTCTAATTCTTCATTATATCCATTTCACCTTAACCCTTCTTCTCATTGAAAAAGATAATATAACTTCATTATTATTCCATAATTATTCCATTCCTCAACTGCAAGGCAGTGTTTTGTAGTGTCTCTGCCGTAGTGTCATGATCGTATCTCAAGTCGTTAGAAATTCTGCAACTTTATAGTCCGTTTGAAATGGTGTTCATTTTCGTAACCTTTCAACACCAAAGTCGTCCATGGAAGAATATAGCATTTTCCCCTTTCCTGTGCCCATTGAAAAATAAGAAGTTAAAAGCTTTCAGCAAGAGGGAAGTCATCATCATTCTGACTTTAAGAGCAAAGTAATACTTTAATCTTCATCTGATCTCTCAGCTTTCTCTACAGCAGCTAAAAACGTGCAAATATGTATGTTCAAATTGAAATGCAATTCAACATAGAAATCAAAGACCTTTCTCTAAGTGGCTAAGTGGCATATACAAGCATACAAATACTTCTATTGTTGTAATTTACTTTCAACAGAAAAAAGTACAAGAGAGAATCGATATTGAGCAATTTACTAAGTGGTACATTCAGCCATGCATTCTACGTATCAAATCTACACAAATTCAAAAGCCTTCCAGTTCTCGAAAGAGTGCTCTACAAACAAACACTACAGAACAGATGTGTAAATGACCTCTCTTAATCACTTTTTCCAACCTTAACTAAGAGCGAAGACTAGATCACACATTTAATCCTATAGGCCAAGACATCAGGAATGGTTCGGTTCATTAGGTTAGGTTAGGTTAGGTCAGGTCCAGCACTCCACGACTCCTTCTTAGCTGCGGCTTCCTCTTCTTTCTTCCCAGACAGGAGACTTGGACCTGGACAGTCTACGGTAGGTTTCCTGAGGAGGAGGGGGAGAAACAACTCTCTCCATGTTGTTCTTTTTCCTCCAGGATTCCGCTGCTGCAGCAGCCCTGGCTGCTCGTTCTTTGTTCTCGTAGTCTGTCATGGCTTTCCTTAGCATGTCCTCGACGTAAGTCTGTGAGAGTTATTTACAAGAGGGTTAGATGCGATCGAAAAGTTTTTGAGGAAAGTATGCTTGTTTGCCTCCCATAAAAGATACTATCTGAGATCAGTTTTACTCTGCACTGTATGTGGAAAGTTTTCATGAAAATCACAGGAGAGTTTAATATAAACTTAAAGAAAACTTTCAAAGACTGTTGTAGTCAAATTCAGAATGTCATATTTTTACTTAGGTTTAAGCATAATTAGAAGGAAATCTATTGAGAAAATGTTGCAGATCATCAAAGAAAACTTACAGACTTCTGTGATAAAAAAAAAATTCAGAATTTCATGTTTGTACCTAACTTCAAGAATAACTAGAAGATAAACTATGAAAATAATGTTGTAGAGTGTGACATTGATTGTCAGTAAGTTCCCTAAGTTTTCAATAAAGACATTTCTTTACTTAGGGGATCTAAAATTGAGACCTATGTAGTTATGAGATCTGAAATTCTACAATAAATGGCATCTATAGTATTCCTGCTATGCTCATATGCCAAGCAATGGAAATCAAGGGCATCTGGATTACTACATACCCTGTAACTTCCAGCGTTCTGGACAACATTGCCAATGGCATTTACAACTGCATTCAGACCGCCCTGGACGTAGGAGCCAGTGTTAGAAGTGATCTCCAAACTGGTCTTGATGGAGTTCTGCAGCATCTGCATGATGGCATCCCTGTCCATTGTCTTCACATTATCCATCTGCTTCTTCAGAAGCTCGTTGACCTGGTCAGTGTACTGTTTGGTGAGCTTGACGGTGGTGCGAGCCACTGCCATCCCAGGGTTCTGAGGCTCGTCTTTCAAGGGTTCGCGAAGTAACTCAGCGTACAGTTCTTCAGCGGTGCGGCGGCCGAAGTCAACCTGGAAGTAGAGGAGGTGGTGGTGGGTGATTCGATATGCAAAACTTTCGCTATAAAGCCAAGCACCGGGGCACTTTTGGATGGAAGAAAGTGGGTGGGAATGAAAGCAGAGGAAAAAGCTAACGGTGCAAACAACTTTTAGTAATGCCTACAGTGCATGCGATGTGCAGTGACACCACTAGCCCCATACGAGGAGGCTGTGGTGAGGTGGTAATTCGTTTGATGACAAAATTAGCGTAAAAATAGTGTAATCTGCACATTTTAGGTCCTCTTGGTGCTGTATGGCATTAAGGAACAATGGGAATCAGCAACAAAGTCTGCAACTATGGTTCTAAATTACAACAGATGTGAAAAGCCATTACTCATTTCACTTGGTTTTTCAGAGCAAGGACATCTTAGATATGAAAAACTAAAGTATCAAATTTTAGGATACTGGTCAAAGGCTTTCTTGGTAGCTGGGTGAGGAAACAGCAAAATATTGGTAAACTATTCTGACACTCCACTGGTCCAAAGATGTTCTATTTACTTTGGTAATACTGAACAGTAACAGGAAAATATCCTGTTGCTAAAAGCACAATCTTGAAGCCTTGGGCATTTACTAGTTCTCAGATCTGTTCGCAGATTTTGGAATGTATTTTGCGATACAGCAGCATAATTGTGTCACTTACCACTGCGTGCATTTTATCCTTTAAAGTTATTCAGACTTTGTAAAGTTTTTTACCCTCATAAACAGTAACCTAAAGCAGTATTTTCAGACAGTGAAAATACATTGCAAATTCGTCAAAAAGACAAAACACAAGAGATTAATGGTAAAGAAAGCACATTTTCCTTTGCAATAAATCATTAACACAAGAACTTTTACAGCAAGCAAAACAAAAAATTTAAGAAACATCATTAATTAAGCTCAACATTGTACGTAAAAATAGACAATAACTTACCAACATAGAAACAGAAATAGGGCCATCAAGTGATCGATCGTTAGGTGGGCGGATCAATACGTACACAGAACGGTACAACCGTTGCTGAGTCTTATTCAGGAGAGAAGTCACTTTGATCAGTACACCTCCATGTGGAACCCCTGAATACATACAGAAATGAGGCAATTAAACGACAGATTCTGGACTGGAAAACATGTACCAAGGAAAAAAATGCTAATTTGGTTGGGCAAGGCACTACCCTAGTCATTAACTGAGCTAGCCTAACCTTTGAAAGTGTTCTGTGTTCCCTGCCCCGTGGCTAATTCTGTAGACCACACAGTCTTTGCCTCATGGGAAATCTGGAACTGAGATTCCTTTGGGTGTGTCACTTCCAAAATGTGCATTTATTTCAAGTCTAAATTGATATGCCAAGACATATAGTGTATTAGTCGTCCTTTTTACAGGAATGGATAGCGAAATAAATTATTTCAAAAAACCTAAATGTAACATTACAGCAATTCCAGTAACATTATAACAGAGCAACAACAAAAACTTACAATGAAGAACATCCTCTCTAGTTTTCTTGCACAAAATTGTTTACAGAGCTATTCATAATCAAAGTAAATCATGTGACCAAGGTATATTTATAAGTGAGACAGTCCTTCGCTGTATTTATATACGCCTGAGAGAAAGTTTTTAGTCTTCAATGGTATTTTATATTTTATATAATAAAGTAAGTAAACAGAAATATACAGAAGACGCATATATAAAGTTTTGTAATACTCAGAGATACCGAATCCAGCGGGTTTTGAATTAAACAGAAGTTGATTGATATGCGTGCTGTCTCAAAATCACAGATTGAAAATTGGGTCATTAAATGTTTAACTGTAGAAATGGAAACAGTTACTCAGAATATGAGTTAGTCAGGGGGCACAAGATGGTCTAATGAATGATCAGTTGTAAAACCGTAACAGGATGTGGGACTGTATTACGCACGAGAGGTGAAGTGCAGGCTATAGTCGAAAGATGGAGAGAACGCCTGCAAGTTATAGAATAGTGTATAATTAACCTAAAATTAGGTTTCTTAGGAGGGATGTAGATCCGGGCTAAACAAAGCCTTCGTTATGTGAGGTGTTTTGGGATCTTCATGGAAGAAAGACTGTGCATGGTTAGTGAAATGAGCAGACTGGGAAAGCATTGCTAGATCATCTCGAGTGAATGTGCAGGAAATACGACAACCGAAGGCCTAACAATACTAAGTGGGTGTTTAGAAGAAAATAAGCCCTTCAGAAGGGTATAATAATTGAGACGCCTTTGAGGAAATGTGGGAGACGCAAGAATACCTGTTTCATAGAAAGGAAACCTATATTAGGTGGTCTGATTATGTCGTGGGGTGAAGTGAATCGGCTGCCAACACAAGGGACGTTTTCTGGGAAACAACTCATTCGTGGAGAGCTGCTCTTTAGTGAATTGTAATTTGATTATGAAATTTAGGCCAAAGAGCAATAGCTGGGACCTATGAAGAGGCCATTCAGAATAGAAAGGGAAACTGAGAGTAAAAAGGCTTTAAAGGTGTAACAGAAGGAAAACTTCTCAGCTTCAATATGAAACAATTGTCAGGAGAGTGTTGAGGAAAGTAAGATGTAAGAAAGAGAGTATGAACGAAGGTACAGTAATAGGAATGAAAGGGGTTGCAACTAGGGGCCGAAGGAACCTTGCAAAGAACCTTAAGTAACGCCTACAGTGCACTGTGTGAGGTATACTGACAGTCCTACCCCTTGTGGGGACTCTTTAACGAAGAGATACCGAAATCCATTCATTCCAGCGACCAGCTTCTCTGTGCATCTTAATAATTCATACCTGCTCCTTGGCGATCTCCTCTCAGAGGTGGAAAATAGTTGTCAACAAGGACGTGGGCTGATGTCAGCATCTGTTCGGCCGCGTTCATGACAACAGTGCCACCTCGGCTGTTAGCCATAAACTCAGCCTGTTCAGTATGAAAAGGTAAGAGAGAGAAAGAGAATTGGAACTTGACGTCATAGAAAATAGTATTTGACAAAGAAAACGACATGAGATTTGGGGATACTTTGGTAAAGTTGCAACTGAATTTGCTCTGTTCATCTTGTGGAAATTAAAATTCCTTACTCATTCAGTTTGATTACTCTTACAATAAGGTTTTTGGCATATAAAGAAATTAATACAGTGTTTATAATACCCAGTTCTGTCAAGACATATTAAAGGGACCTAATTCATATTCAGTGATAAACATGGTTTAAAAACTTTAAATAATAAGAAAATGCATCGTAGGAAAAACATAAATCATTATTGGTCCAAGAAGATTGGACATTATATATATATATATATATATATATATATATATATATATATATATATATATATATATATATATATATATATATATATATATATATATATATATATATACACATATATATAATATATAGATATAATATATGTATTCATTCATACATACATACATACATACATACATAAAGCCTCAAGTTTGCCATTCAAAGAAAGTTCTCATAAAACCGAACCAACCACAAGAAGTAATTTGAATGTCAGAACTTAATGATTTTACAATGAGTTTTATCGAAAAACGTGACCCTGGAATGGCAGACTTATAAATATAATCATCATAAATAAAGAGATGGACTAACGATATTTACTGCTTGGTTGGCTCTAGCAGTAAAAGCTTCAGAAAACGAATCTGGTACAGTGCCGTTGTCGCCGGCTACGGCCCTCAGCATCGTCTGTCGTGTCGAGTGTATGATCTGTAGAAATAATAATAATAACAAGAATAATAATAATAATAATTTTACTATACACATGGCAGTGTATTATTATTATTATTATTATTATTATTATTAT
>NC_089789.1:11931614-11959114 GCF_040412425.1 Macrobrachium rosenbergii | reverse complement strand
AATTAAAGATATGTATAAATCTACCGGCAGACTTCCTCCTCAGTTAAAAAAAACTACCAATCACACATCTTTAAACCCATTAAAAAAACAAAGAAAAAAAATTATCAGAAACAACAGTACATCACAGGAATTAGCCCCTAAGATTCCCATTAACCCGTCTTTAATTTTAGAAATATGTGTCAACCGGGACACTCCCGTATTCTCATCCTGAACCACAAATCTATTCCCCTTCTTTACTTCTACAACCTGAAAAGGACCCTCAAATTTAGGACCTAGCTTATAATTCATTTGATTCCTAACATTTATTTTCACACAAACCCTATCTCCCACAGCAACTTTAACCCTATCTGGCTTTGCATTGCTCCTTTCAACATATCCTGAGTTTACACTTCAAGATTCTTAGCAAGACACGCATCTCTCTCTTTAGCAGTAGAAAATAGCGATTTCACTGTATCATCACCCAATGGAATAGGTAATAAATCAAATGCATCCTGCACTGGGTAGCCAAATAGCGCTTCACTGGGAGACATTCCAGTGGTATCACTAACCACAGAATTGATGCTATGCTGCACCTGTTGAATATATCGATCCCAATTTACATCACTGCACCCTACAGTCATTCTGAGAGCTTCAATTACCTTCCTATTTACCCGTTCACATAGTCCATTAGCTTCTGGTCTATAGGGAATAATAGTGACTTTCTGAATGCCCATTACATCCGCAAGACACTCTTAACGTCTTGTTCACAAAGTCTCTCCCATAATCATCTGTAATTAGCACCTCAGTAACCCCATAATAACAAATACGTCCATTAAAGAATGCAACTGCCACCTCATCTGCTGTTTTATGCCTCAAAGGAAAAATCTCTACAAACCTAGTTAATTCGTCAACAACCTCCAACAAGTGCCTATGGCCATAACTAGACTAACAGAAATTGGATAACAGGTCCATATGGACCCTAGAAAACCGTCTGCTGGGGATAGGAAATGAACCCAATTTACAAGAAACAACCCTTGATGGCTTACACACATTACAAACTGAGCAACCTCTCACAAAGTCTTCCACTGACGTGAGCATATTCTTCCAAAAGAATTGTCCCCATATATTCTGATACATCTTGTAAATACCGAAATGCAGACTGCCAGACCTACAGTGAACAATATCCAGAACTGTAGGTACTAAACTCCTAGGAACAACTATTTGCGTCATATCACCCTTATCCTCACTATTTCTCTGTCTGTATCTAATCTTCCTAACTAACAAATTACCCTCTAACTCAAGACCTGCAAAAGGCAACTTATAATTCTTCCTAACTAATTCCCCTCTAAGAAATGCTTTTGCGTCTGCCAAAATCTCATCTTCATCCTGTTTAGATTCTACTAAACTAACATCCCAGTCTATACAATCTCCAGATACATAACATACATGAGTACCATCTGCACCAGAAAAACTTCGAAAGGTTTCCACTTCAACATTACGTCTACCCTCTATATACCTAAGCTTGGCATCAAAATCCTGATTGTCAGATACCACCTAGCTCTTTTAGGGGAAAGATCTGGCTTATTGGATCCAACAATGGGTAATGATCCGTAAGAACCTCTACTTGATTGCCCATCAATACCATCTTAAAATGAACCAAACTAGACACTACAGCAAAGGTCTTTGTCCACTACCGACCACAGCCGTTCATTACTACCCCATGTCTTAAACTTCCTGCTACAAAATGCAATCGGATGGAGTCTTCCATTGAATTTCTGCATAAGGCAGGCCCCTATATCATAGTGACTGGCATCTGTCACCAACATGAAAGGACATTCAAAATTAGGAAATTTCAACACTGGGGGATTAACTAAGGCATCCTTAATATTCTGAAAGGCTGATTGCTGTCCATCTCCCAATACAAACTGCACATCATCCCTCAGGACACCTGTTAAGGGAGATGCCAAAATAGAAAAATCTTTCACAAACCTACGAAAAAATCCAGCTATGCCCAAGAAAGACCGAATCTGTTTCTTGTTCTTGGGGCTAGCAAAATCTACAATTGCCCTAACTTTACCCTCATTCACTTTAACACCCTTCTTAGAAATGACATGACCCAAATATACTATCTGCTTCTTAAGAAAATTACTCTTAGCTAATTTTATCTTAAAACCAGCTAACCTAAGCCTCCTAAAAACCTCCCTAAGAACCTTTAAGTGTTCCTCTACAGAATCAGTGGCAACTAAAATATCATCCATATGGATAAACATGGATTTCCCTAACAAGCCATGCAAAACTGTATTCATTAGCCTAGTAAATGTCATACGACTACCTGATAAACCAAATGGCATCCTCGTGAACTCATAATGCCCCTTTAGCAAAGAGAAAGCCGTGTACTTTCAACTCTCCTCACTAAGCAGTACTTGCAAGTACCCTTCCATCAGATCAATTGAAGAATAAATATTCTTGCCCCAATCTCAACAAATAAATCTGATAACACCACAGGGTAACAACCAGGAATGGTTTTCTTGTTAAACTTCCTATCCACACAAACTCGGACTGAACCATCCTTCTTAGGCACTGCTAACAACGGAAAATTAAAAGGCGAGGAACTGGGCCTAACAATGCCTTCCTCCTCCCACTTATTAACCTCTTGCTCTACCTGTTCTCTAATCTTAAAAGGAATCCTATATGAAGGGACAAAAATAGGCTAGAGTTATCCTCTAAACGAACCTTGTGTTCTAACACATTTGTTAACCCTAACTTATCTCCTTCAAGTGCGACTATGTCTGCAAACTCAGCCAGAACATCTTCCACAACCCCAACATATTCTTTAAAATGAGCATTGGCTAAATGATCCTTAAAAACCTGCCTCCTAGCCTGTGAATCTGCTTCTGAAAATCCACACATGTCCCCAACAATAGCAACTGAATTATCTTCTTCAACCCAGCCAACAAAATCGACTGCCTAAGAACCCTTCTGATAATTCCGAATTGAGTCATTACAGTTTAGCAATTCCACCCAAGTATCCCCTGAACTCGATACATTGCTTATAGAACCCGTACACACTAACCCCCTCCAGCTTTTCGCTATACTCATCCACACATCTACACACACCTGTCTGAATTTATACACACCTTTCACTTGAACTTTCACCATAGGAACCATACCAGGACCAAGAACCACATCATTCGACAAAACCCCCTTATAACACTTCCTACCCACAGAAACACATTCAGAATCCACCCGCAGATTCTCATATACACCCAATCCATTATCACCATCCACTCTACTTACATCCATTGCCTCATAAGGCACAAAAACACCAGGTACTCCAACATTTATACCACATACCCCTGTATGAACTGAGACTTTGTGTCTCCAACGATGGTTCTGTAAAAGCTCTACCCCCAAGAGATAAATTCGCATCTCCGTAACCCAAAACCTGTAACCTATTTGCTTGAACATCGCATACTGTCTCTTTAGCAGGTCTCAAAGAACGATCTGAAAACATCGATCAGAACAACTCATAATTCATCAAATTAACAGAGGTGCCTGCATCTATAAAAATATTCACATCAACCACTGGCTTTGCCTCTGAGCGTTCCCCCAGAAATCCTATATCACAAGAAACAACCCCTTTTATCTCTTCCCTTTTTGCTGTTCAATCCACCAGATATTTTGTTGGCCCCTAGAGGCTCCCGAAAAACCTCCTCGAGGAGTTCTCCTACCTGCCAGATCAGCATTCTGAGGTGTGCTTCTAGACTCATTCTGTTTAATAAGCGAGCAAAACTGCCAACCGTGATATGCAGACTTGCAAGTTCCACAATATTTCACCCTGCAAAACTTCTTAGTATGACCCTGCTCATTACAATTATAACAACACCCTTGGGATCCTGAACTCGCAGAAGTCTTATCATCCTCTGTCTTGGCACATAACCTCATAACTGTGGAGTCAGAATTACTCTGTGTATGATGCTTCGGAATAGCCCCGGAAGATTTCAGCATCCTGTCCAAAAAGGAACTATCTACTGTAGGACATTTCGACAAGTGCTTATGAACTTGAGAGAACAGTAAATTCTCATCCGACCCCCTTTCTATTTCCTTGTCAAAACTATTTACAATAGCACCAGGGACGTCATTCAGGATCCATGCATATTGCAATAGTTTCTCTATCATAATAGAGCCTCCTTTTACTCAATTAGAATTTCTCAACTACTTTGAAAAATCCCTCGTAGCATCAAAACACCTGGCACTAAACATGGCCATCGAATCATGGCCTTTACAGACCTTGAAAAGAGATCTGAGATCTCAAACTGCATCGCCAGCTCCAGCTGTTCCATATGATGTTCTCAAAATACCCTTAAGATTGTCCCAGGTCCTACACTTCATAAAGTGATGAATCCGGCAACTCTGTCCAATATCCCCTTTATCTAAACCAAGGGAGCCTTTTGCTTCATTGAAAGCTTCTACCCCATCCATTATTTTCTTGGCAACTAAAAAATTCGACACCCTCTTTATAAAAATTTCGAGGGGAACTGTAAGAACGCCATCAACCAGCCAGGGAAAGGGCTGAACTCCGGCGTTTACGGATGTAAATTTGTGCAACACTGTCACTTTGTCCTTATCTCTGTTTGCCTCCACTAGATTATTGGAATGAGAACCCTCCAAGTTCCAAGAACTCAATCTGATCTCAACTTCATATAACTCCCAAAGGTAGACTGAGAAAGGAGGGAGAAAAAAAAAAGGTTAAAAATTCAGCAAACTCCCAACACTAATGCAAATACAAACCATTAAATTAAATTCTAAATGCCAAATGCGAACAATAAAGTAACCTTAACTGCAGATGCAAACAATAAAAAAAAAAATTCTAAACTCCAAATGCGAACAGTGAAGCAGAAATACTTCAGTCCACCCACACAAAGAAAACAAGCTCACAGAGAGAACTGGATAGCAGCGCCACTCAATAACTCTATAAGTGTGCAGTCGCCTCAACTGCAAAAAACTGCTTCAGTCATCAAAGAGAACATGTATACCAACCAAAAAGACACACCCTATCTGTTAAGAATCTTGATTTCCTCGTAATATAAGTCTCTTCGGAGCGCACCTATACACTATTTTACCAAGTGTAGCCACCAAAGCTCTGACTAGCATGCACACGCAATCGAAAAAAAAAAACACTCGATCGCCCTTGAACCAGCTCGTTCCCCTCTAATTCCTCACTACAACCATCGCAAAGAGAACACTTATGTAATAATATCCCTCTCTGTCTTCAACAGCCCGCACTGCAAAAGTACCTAGAAACAATTCCTAATCTGAAAAAAAAAACTCACACTCCGCGCACGACTTACGACCCATAAACACACCCACTTATCACACAAGACCATTAGTGATTGATCGTGCATTGCAGCATCTCACTCCAAGAGGACAGAAAATGGCCAAAGTAAACAAACAATGCTACCACCTTAACTCCTCAAAGATTATTGGAAAACACGCTAATACGTCCTACATGTCCTAATTTCCGCATCACCAGTCTCTTCAGAGGCTTTCAGAGGTCCCTAGTCAGCTGCCACCAAATAACTGTTGCCCAGTCGAGAGGTAATTTCATTGCTTACCTGTTACTACCAAGTCGAGGAATCCCATCTATTGGTAGCATTGGCAGTGGCCACATCAAAAGGCTACTGGTAGTGCATCTCTGTACTTACTCTGCATTCTCATTCTCTCTCTCTCTCTCTCTCTCTCTCTCTCTCTCTCTCTCTCTCTCTCTCTCTCTCTCTCTCAGGTCTACAGCGAAACAAGCTTTACCTAAAATAATTTATTTGACAAAATCTAACATGACTAGATTGCAAGAAATAAGAGATAAAGTAAAATGGAATATTAAAGCTCCCAAAAGGTCAATCATATTACAGTCTTTACACTGTAACTCGCAATAGGTCAAAATAAGTCAAAGTCCAGTACATTCCCAGTGAGTACATCTTCAACCTCTTTCTCAGTGAAACATCTGAAGTCGTCAAATAAATCCCTTATTAACCTAAAATGCATAAAAATAAAAGATATGGGAATTCCTCCCATGTTACTTATAAAGTACACACAATGTAATACATGCTAAAAAAAAAGACGATATATAAATGAAAAACACAATCTACAGTTTGGGAAATTTAACTTGGTTCCTACCTACAAACAGTCTTAATCGATAAACCTCGAACCACAAAAGCTTCACTGAAGACTTCTGATAATTTTTGATGTTGGTCTTTGAAAGATACTTTTTTCCATAACTAATCCCTTCACACCCTGGGACTCCGCCAAAAAGAAACGCACATACACACGTTTCCACCGGAACCTGGACATCTCCGGCGAACACACTCACGAAGTCATGTGACCAGTTCCCACGTCTTGAGAATACCTGATGTCACAATTTTACTTAATTAGGAAATGAGTCAGATAACAGCTAAACATCCTCTCCAGGATTTTGGGAGAGTTTTTCTCCACATTTGTTAATTAAACATTCACTGTGTATTGTAATTCAAAACATACTTTTGGCCTACAGGCTTTTCATATATACATGCACATACCTATGCATACATGTATGAATGTATCGCAGTAACCTATGCATACATGTATGAATGTATCGCAGTACGTAGAAACCTTTCACTGGCAATAAGTAGCAGAAAAAGTTCAAAAAAATTCCAGCAAGTAAAATTACGTTCATTACAAAATCCTCAAACAGCATGCAGATAAACAAGTATGAGATCGCTGTTATTGACAGAAATATATATTCAGCAAAACTAGCTTTGGCCAGATTTTATAAGTTACTCTAATAAAGGGAAATGTTTCCCAAACCAAAACTCTAAATAACTCCCTGCTAGCTCTGTGGCCCCATCCATGAATTTTGCAGATTTCTCATGTACTCCTTCCTCCTCTGGACCTTTCAAGCTGAATATTTTCTACCCACTTACTCCGTTTATTTTCCACTACAGACGTGGGGATGGAGAAAGGAAATGTGATGATTCCTCAAGCGAATACACATAAACAAAACAAGATTCAGTCAGGAAAGGTCAAGAGATTGTTAGGAAGGAAAGAGAAGCGTGTCAGCAGGAGGAAGCACCTAGGAAAAGCATCAAGGAAAGAAATTTTGCACTTTGTTCTCTAACTCGTGAGCACTCTTATGGGATCTTCGCTTCCTCAGGGTAATACAGAACACATAGAGAGAGAGAGAGAGAGAGAGAATATTCGTCAGTTTCATCAAGAAAAACAACTTTACTAAGAGAGAGAGAGAGAGAGAGAGAGAGAGAGAGAGAGAGAGAGAGAGAGAGAGAGAGAGAGAGAGAGAGAGAAATTTTCGTCAGTTTCATCAAGAAAAACGTGACAACCATACTTGAGAGAGAGAGAGAGAGAGAGAGAGAGAGAGAGAGAGAGAGAGAGAGAGAGAGAGAGAGAGAGAGAGAGAGAGTTTTCATCAGTTTCAAGAAAACGTGACAACTTTACTGAGAGAGAGAGAGAGAGAGAGAGAGAGAGAGAGAGAGAGAGAGAGAGAGAGAGAGAGAGAGAGAGATCTTTAAGTCTTGACGTGAACTTGGTACGTCTAGCCTTAATCTGCTGCTTCAAGGAACAAGTTTTTGTTTCACATTCTATTTTTATCTTGAACATGATCCTTGAAAATTACTTTTAGCTCTGAGAAAAAATATAACGTCCAGGCTTTCTGAGTGTTTAACTTGTAACTTCAAAGCTAGCTAGCTAGCTAGCTCTCTCTCTCTCTCTCTCTCTCTCTCTTTAGAACAGAAACACAATACCTATGTCATGACCAAAGCAAAGGAGAGAACTAGGTAAGTATTGCATACTTGATTGTTGTGAGTCAAAGAATGCTCTAAGCATGTAAACTACTGTATTCGTGACTATATAATTAAGAGAAAGATAAGTTCATATACTGTCATTTCCTTAAACGTCTAACACTGAAGTACTTATACGGTGACTGGACTTTTTCCAGGGCTTAAAACACATACAAGGGGGCGTGACTTACGTCTCACTGTGTCCATACTCAAAGAAGTAAAAGCTCTTTTGAAGTTCATGTTTAAACATACATTAACGGCTTTGAAATTTTAAAATTCGCAAAACACTATATTATCTTATCGTTGGTGGAGTGTCCATGGAACCTGAAGTATCGAAACAGGTCGTAAGCCTAAACCGAAATAAATTAGTATGAAGAGAAAAGTAAAACGATTAATTCATAATGTAAAAGAAAATTAACAATTGGCTAACGAACTATCCTGAAACTCTTACAATTTTACCTGTTAGCATCCTATATCAACACCTAACTCCAGCTAACATACATTTGCTTCTCGAAGCATACAAAGCAAGTAGGCCTTCGCTCAAAGATATCCCATTTGAGGGAACGAGGTAGTCACATTAGGCCTAATTCTTGTATATTTCCCTATAATCAATCGCTCCATGAAACTGCATGACAGTTTTTGAGCATCCCGTTGAACTGCACTTACGGGGAAGCATTATTATTATTATTATTATTATTATTATTATTATTATTAAATCGTTGTAGAGCTCATGTTTCCATCTTCCCATGTTCTATTTTTTCTCTTCCTGTATTTCCTTCTACCTTCTCTTAATTCCTAATGCACCATATTATTTGGAAGCTTGAATATCAAGTCAAGGGACCCTGTGGTTGGCTTGTTCTCTATGGATAAAGTTCATCTGAATAATAATAATGATAATTATAACGTGTTCCCTTTGTTTTTACGTAGCCCTTGACAAGCAAATCTCCCTCCCATATGACCAGAATGTGTTTAATCTGTCTTTCTCCCCCACCCCCGCCCCCACAACCTCAAAATTCATAATACCAAAATCTAGAATCATTTTATATACAACAAAAATTTTCACTTCAAAGCAATTACCTATTGTGTTTAATTATATTTTAGAGTTTATTTACATGTTTTAAGTCTCCCTACTACAAGCATTTGAAAAAGCTTTGAAAAGTTCTTCCATAATCTAAAGCAATTCCCTTACATGAAAAAACAACATTCACTTTAAACTAATTACTGCCTCAATACTTTTCATATCAACCATTCGGTTATAACCGTTGCCTTTCTTGATGTATGTAACCCTTCTCACCCTGCCGCCATCCATATTATACTGCTTCAGTTTCTCCTAACCTTTCAGATTTAGCCAAAACTCGGGCTCTTGCCCACACTATTCTTTTACAGAGGGTTTCCAAATTGATGCGTTCTAACTTGATCAGTTCGAAATAACCTTCGATTATCAGCTATTAAACTTTTACTAAAACCATTACACCTAAAATTTTCAAGCTGCATTTCCTGTTCCTACCTTCACTTACACAATTCTCATCAACAAATTAAGTAAAAGCAGCATTTTCTGGCAGTATACACTTCACCAGCCACTCCCGAACCCCCATTCTTATTTTCTATTTTCTATTTTCATTACAATACAAACTTCACAAAGGGTACCCACGCATTGTTCTCCCCTAATAGCCACAGTAGTCGCATTTCTAAATATACCATCAGTAGCAGCGTCATCAAAACTCATTTTGACTAACTTCGGATGGCCAAGGCCCAACAGATTCAAGGTACGAGATTTTATATTTAAGGATATACTTTGCTTTAAGACTATAAGGATAACCTTAAAATCAACATGACTTTTCGCAATGCTTACACTTCTGCAGGATACAGGTAATGCATTAATACAGGTAATGCTTACACGAAAACGCATTTAAAGAGCCTGACTAAGCTGAAAGCATTCATATCTATCTTCTGGAAAACCTCATAATCCAAACTCATAATCCAAACTCATAGTCTAAGCTCATTTGAATATCTGCCACCCAAGAACTGGCTATAAAACTGTACATAATTCCTGATCTACATTCCAATGAACAGTATTTTCTGTAGGCCATTTAAGGTTTGAGCCGAAAGTAGCTAAGTTACTTGAAAAGATCTTAAGCTCTATAAAGCAAATTTCTTCATTATTTCAATGCTTCCTTAAGACCTGTCCACACTAGCGGGAACTGCTTGACGGGCAAACACTGTTCCCATAACCGTTCCACTATACTGACCGACCGAGTATGGAGCCAGAACGATGCGATTGTCTGGTAACCCTGCTTCAGAAGCGAGAGAAAATTTAAACAGCTGGAAGAGCCCGTCGGGCATGCCCGCTTGTGTGGACAGGCCATCAGAAAACTTAATTTTCAGAAGTTACTAACAATAGCAGCACAAAGAGATCATGAACTCTGTTGTAGATCCAGTTTTCATACTGATCAAGCCCTGGTTTTGCAAGCTTTCTCTTAACTCTGCTAGTAGTATATTGAGGGCATTAAATTGCATGGGACAATACAGCTAATGGAGTCCATATACCTTTGCCCAAGTTAACTAAGTAGTTACCTAGATCTCCCAAAATTTCACTTTGCAAACTTGATACTTGTAAAAACTCACATCCCACCATTTGTAAGACCAGTAAAAAAAATCCTTGATCAAAAACAAAATCCTCTAAGCTTTGGACATTTGAAAATCCCTGTAGTGATATAGCATGGATCAAGTACATTGTATGGGTTATCTGGAAACCTTATAAACATTGCCATAATGTCTATAAATGCACTTAGATGTAAATTGGGCTGTACATCAGTATACTAATAACTATGGAAATTCAACTTTTTATTTTACCAACATTACCTTAATACTCAAACCACACCTCGGATACCGAAGTTCAAGATAAACTGACAATTACTAGCTGACAACACTGGCTACAAAAACAACACTGGCTAACAAAAACAACCCTTAAACAATCTGAAGTGTCTTAAAAGTTGTTCATGGTATCTTGAAGCTCCTCACTACATTTAATAAACGAACTCGTTCCTGTAGCTGCCAAAACTTCAGCTATTTCAAAGCCTTGAAAGAAGTGTGCATAATATATGCAGACTCCAAACTGTTTCCAAAGACCATTCACCACGGCAAGGACCAGACCCTACAGATGATGGAACAGTCGTGGTGCAATCTTACCACTGGAACTGAGGCTTTAATAAATTTCTAGTTTCCATGAGATCTAAGATTAATTACTATTGACACCATTTCTATACACGCAAGTACTATGCTTTTGATTTTCAAGAATAGTTTCAAAGGCAGTTTCAAAGGTGGCATCGAGTCCCTACAAAATAGCTGAACAGACCGGCATTCAATAGGTTATTCACACGGAGTAAAGAAATGCTAAAATTTCAATTATAATTTAATGCTAACAATATACAATCAGGTCATCAGCCTGCTCCCTTTTCATACACTTGTTCACACCAACTAAACCAAAAGAGAAACAGCAGATATCCAACCTAAATATTTAAATAGACATTTATAAGCAAATAAAATTTTACCTTATACCTTAAGGTAAAAGTATATATTGAAATGATAGGAAATACTGTACACTTGCGGATTGTAAGAACCCAGAAATTTTAAAATTGCAAAAGTAAATAGCAAATTTGTACATAGCAAATTTAAAATAGACTATGTTAAATAAGCATGTGAACAATGTTTCACTTGAGACAATATCAGGAACGGTAAATTTGTAAGCATGCTATTAGATACTCTGCTAACCTTCACAAACTGGTTTAGGATTTATTTTTGCCATACATGGGAAATGATTTTCAAAGTCCCTATAAAGGGACACACTGAGTTCTAACTCCTCTATACTTAAAGAATAAAGCATTTCATATTTAAAAACTTGTATACTCATAAGGAAACTTACGTGAGGGAGGATTGTTTCGACGAGTTTCGACGAGTGCGACTATCCAATAGAGAAAAAAGGTGGTGGGTGTTACAGCTTAAAACCAGAGTGGGGCGAAGACGGAATGGGCTGGGCAAACTTAACTGAAGAATATCTAGACCAAAAAAATTTCACAAGCTTCCAGACTTACCAACAAACCAATTTACTCAAAGAAATTTCTAATACACGAGTACACCCACTCCCTCGCTTTGGCCAGTGCTTCCAAAACCCATTTTAGTCCACAAGATTCGGCAGCTTTACACACACAATTCTTGGAGTAGCAAACTAACTTGTTGATGCAAGTCAGGTTGCAAATATAAACCACCACGCAAAGCCAGGCACGGAAGATGAGCAAGAAAACCACCAGCACAAAAGACACGAGCCAAGAGAGCATCATCTTGGGTTCTCTGTCCACTTCGTTATAGATTTTGCCGGCCCTTCGACGTCCCATTTGCACCTGCAAAGAATTGACCAGCGTTACCTTCAACCAACATTTCTTCAACTACACTTTTTCCAGCAACACACACATATGAGTAGAATGAAATTTAAAATAGGATACCTAAGCTTGTCCCTGCACTGACCTAAGTTACCTTTATATAAAGTTTCTCTGAACACCAAAATTTGCCCTTTAATTATAAATTCCATGTGTAGCTAGTTTCAACAAAACCACCTAAATGCAACTTACCTACCACATTTATATAGCAAAGTTCAATCAAATCTAATAGACCAGATCTGATTAAGAACAGTGATAATTCCTATTTGAAAATATCAAAACCTTGAATTAGGAATTGACATCTCCCTCCCAGTCCAGTCTTCAAAACTGGGTAAATTTTTAGAAAGAGGAACCAGCCCAAAATGACATGAAAATATGTTTTTCTAGGTGATTTTGATGTGTTTTGCACGAATATCACCTTCATTTTCCTCGGAAATTAACGGTTTTAGACTTTACTCGGAGCACCTACAGTTTCCCGGGCCCACTCGACCGCCGACCGAAATCGGCGGAAGAACACCAAAACCAACATGTCGTCCTGTTTGTGTGTGCTGTCAGTAAGGCCGTGTATGGAACTGGCGCTTCGCGCCTTATCCGCATATTTAAAGATTCTTGGCAAGCACGACATTTTCTGGCAAGAGGTCACGTTACGCTGCACGCGCTAGCCACAGGGGTTACAGTAAGGCCGTGTTCTTCCGCCGATTTCGGTCGGCGGTCAAGTGGGCCCGGGAAACTGTAGGTGCTCCGAGTAAAGTCTAAAACCGTTAATTTCCGAGGAAAATGAAGGTGATATTCGTGCAAAACACATCAAAATCACCTAGAAAAACATTTTCATGTCATTTTGGGCTGGTTCCTCTTTCTAAAATAATACCCAAAACGGCCCTCAAAACTGGCCTCTACCGGGTTAAGTTTCAATGGAACCAAATTTTAAGAACTAGTAATACCTTCAATGCATGGAGACATTATGGGTAATGTTTATTAAACATAATAGGCTGGCAACCAGCTTACTTCCTCTGACAGTAATATACGAGCCAAACCATTTTTTACTCTTGGAATATGTATTGTTACAGCTAGAAGGCTTTGCAGTAATTACTGGTAAATTCCTAAAATGCTTACCTTTTCAAACAGGTAAACATGTTTACAAGAGGACGCACGGAGGCTGACTTACCATGTCTACAGTAGTGCTGACATGGCCTGAAGTACTTTCAGAATCACCCTCCAGTGTTACTTTAGAGCGCCCAGCATCACAAAGGATTTTTCGTGCCTTCAAGGCAAATTCCACTGCCTTTGCATGCAAGTCCGTTGGTTGTTTGCTAACTGGTAGAGAAAAGGTAATTAAACTCAATTTCCACAAATCCACGAAATATTCGGTACCTGCAAACCAAATCCAACATCCTTTTCTTCTGACAATTAACATATAGCTAATCAGTTCACTTTACATGATCAGATAAGAGTAAGGCCCTGTTATACCTAACCTATCCCCTTTGTGGTTAAGTCCAGTACTCTTGACATACAAAGATGGCGAAGCCCGATAATCCATCGAAAGTCATTAACCAAAACCTAACCCCCCACTGTCACAGCACGCTTGAATACAAGACTGTAGTCATGCCACTTGACTACATTACCCAAGAATTTATCTTATATCAGTTTCCTTGAACTATTACTTTGACTGCAAGACAAGTCTATAACAGCTAGTTAAAGTGCAAATAATAACTAAGAAATGCAAAAAGTTATATACAAACCATTAACTCCAGCTCCACGGTCCTCCTCTGGTACCGGAGAATATCTGTCAAGGATTGACTTCATCGCTTCAATCCTGGCTTCAGCAGACTCGTTCGACATTGCTTGCTTTCCGAACATAACCTGGGCTTCCCTGTGTATGACATTAACATTAAAATGTTAACACCTCCAAATTTAAACCAGGAATATAAAGTTAATGACATGGTTTTAAGTAAAGCAAATTCTCAGAATATACCCATGCATACATCCCTAACTTAAATGGCACTTCCTAAATGATTATGTAATGAACACTTACACTACAGTACCAACATTTTAACAGAAAAATTCTTGGTATACCAAATACAAGAATTGCTGAAAAGCCTCAAATCCTAAGATTAAACTCTGTACATTACAAATTCTGGTAAACGGTAAGAATACATCCAAAGCACATTCCTTATAATTTTGCACGTAACAGTGAAGATAGGCAGTACTTGAAGGCAGTACTTGAATAGCTTTCATTAACCTGGACAGTAGAAAACATTGAAATTAAAACTTCAAAGTGAGAACATATACAAATTAAAAGTTCTGATTAGTTACCCAACGACAATTAACCAACATTAATTGCTGCTTTTTGTTCAAGGATAGAACTTGGTAAATCTTACTCACCTCAAGCAAATCGTCACCAAGATTCTCATTCTATCTACCTAATATTTATCAAGAATGGGTAAATTTTGAACTATAATCAAGCATATTGTCACTAAGATAATCTCACTATCTCTAAGTAGGGGTTAATCAAGAATGCATTGCTTCTTATAAAAGCAGGTAGCCTTGCCACCACAGCAAATCCACTCCCATCCCAACCCCATCACCGTGACAAAATCACAAATAGTCAACATTCATGGCCAAAACATGGTTTCAGTCATGTATACCTGTGGAGAGAAGTGAAGCTTGCTTACCTTACTTGCCTACCTTACCTGGTAGAACTAAGTTATAGGTACAAGGCGGGTATTTAGCGCGAAATGGCAGTTTATAGTATTTTGGATGCTTATTAACAATTTAACGTTAATTTTTGGCGGTCGGCTGTAATTAACCTGTAATTAACCCTTGAAGTCCATCCAACAAGACAGAGCACGGTTACGTCTGTTTCGAACGGTTCATATCTCGTCCGGCAAGTGCAATAACTTGTTAACGTATGGGTAATTACACTAGTTTTAACACTTGACAAATAAATGTACTTACCAAACACTCCTAACTACAGCCTATTTACTTTGACGAAACTATTACCAAAATTAAAAACACTTAAGATATCCACAGTCACTGCTCTTAAGTTTAAGCATATCAAAGATATTATACTTTACTGGGCTCTGAACGGACTTGACAACTAATTTGCCAAGCAGATAAATTGATGAACAAAACGTACCCTTCACTTTAACCAAGATAAGAATTTTCACCAGCCCAAACCATATTTATGACAAAACTACACAGAATGACCGCACAACTTATATAAACAAAAACGTAGCCTGCAAAATCTGGAACATATTGAAAGCAACTTAACTCGCTAAAAACAGCACACCAAAACAGTGAACAAGTAAAAATAAAAATATCACGCACCAATAAAATAAAATTTCCAGGTGGTTGTCCAAGAAAAAAGAAGGAATTACCTAGCTCTATGAGTGTTTCAAAAGACCCAGGAAAGTCAATGGACGCTAAAGGTAACGATGTTTTACTTCACTGTAGAACGTCATTGATAAAGAAAATTGAAGCCACTAGATGGCGTTGTGTTAGAGGAAAAGCAGTCTTATTCTTATGAATATAGGGATGCCTACACCATGTCATCTCTTTTTTGTAATAATAATAATAATAATAATAATAATAATAATAATAATAATAATAATAATAATAATAATAATAATAATAACGTGACGCCACTTATTTCGAGATCTGAAGGAAAATATAATCTAATGGATAAATTAAATACAGCCGATTGATTGCCATAGGCCTAATTTGTTCTTGTATATATAAAGAAGGTTTTAGAAATAGCTTAAGATTTTAACTCAACGCAAAATATATAACTGGTAGGGATTGTCCTTCGTCGTTAAGATGAAACCTTCTCTCTCTCTCTCTCTCACTCTCTCTCTCTCTCTCTTTCTCTCTCTCTCTCTCTCTCTCTCTCTCTCTCTCTCTTACACACACAAAAATGTATAGGCTATTATATATATATATATATATATATATATATATATATATATATATATATATATATATATATATATATATATATATATATGTATGTATGTATGTATGTATATCAGGACGCACATAAATACTTATGCATATACAGTATAATACATACATTACATTTAATGTCTGACATCCTCAAAAAATTTCTACACATCTTTCAAACATTTTTTAGTCATATGCAAATGGCGACTATGAAGCAAGTATGCTGAGTTCATGGTCACTAATTTAGCTAAATCACCATCATTATCACAACCGTCAGAATAGAATCGCAGATGACTAAATGTAATTCATACCCGAATACTGTACTTCATATATTACCACGATTGCAAAATCACATCTATTCAATATATTCATAATTTAATATTTACAAAAGTATGACTCACTTAGGCTCCATTTGGTTGATACGAGTGTCATGTTCTATATTTATTCATTTATTTTTTCTGGTACGTAATACCTTTTTTGCCTGTTAATGATTCACTTGATATTCATAAAGAAATATCTAAACGTTATTCCTGGCAATGAGTAATTTTCATGTGTGTAATTATATAGTTCTTGAGCTTTTTTTAAGAGGTGTGGGCATGTGTATAAAACTTTTGATGTGTATATGTCTATGTATATACACACACACACACACACACACACACACACATATATATATATATATATATATATATATATATAATATATATATATATATATATATATATATATATATATATATATTATATATATATATATATATATATAATATATATATATATATATATATATATATATATATATATATATATATATATATATATATATATATATATATATATATATATTATTATTATATGTGTCTATGTATTATTATTATTATTATTATTATTATTATTATTATTATTATTATTATTATTATTATTATTATTATTACCCAGTTGTTGTTCTTGTTTTGTTTCAGTCCACCCGCATATCAACAGCAAAGAAAAACAACGCAGAACAACCTCGTTATCCCTTCCCTAGTTTACATCAGCGACGACTCCCAGAAAAACAGCCGACGAACTCTTCAATCTCTTTTGACCTGTCGTCAAAGATACCGTCAGCACTCTCTCCTGGATTCCCTGTTTAGTATATAAAAGTACGTCTTGTTTACAAGTTGACTTATATTTGTTCCCCTGTTGTTCTCTGATGTTTAAGGACTTTGCGCATAGTTTACGATTATTGAATGTGTTATTATTGTGTCTGAAGAGAATAAAGAGTTGGTGTGAGTTCGTCTGTTCCTGCGGGTGTAGTCGAATGATTTTAACAGCTTGTGAACTCTGCAGCTTAATCTGGTTGTTAAGTATTAGTTCCTGGAATGTTTTTCTCTCTCACTCCGTTCGAATACGGTAAGTTGTTTTACGTATAAGCAGAATCCTTTTGACGTGTATGATCTTGAGTTTTGTGTGCTTTTTCATTTGGTTATGCTGTACGAAATGGTTTTATTTCTCTTTCTAAAGCTAACATCTACATACCTAAGTAGGTTGCAATCAACTAAGCATAATTGTTTCATCTACTCAAGTGCATCACGAGCAAGTAGGCCTAATTTTTTCCATCTACTTGCTGAACTAGATAAGCAGCAACTAGGCTAATTCTTTCACATACTTGTTTAATTAGATAAGCAGCAACTAGGCCCAATTCTTTCACATACTTGCTTAATTAGATAAGCAGCAACTATGCATAATTCTTTAACATACTTGCTTAAGTAGATAAGCGACAACTTGGCCCATTTCTTTCATCTACTAATTTAAGTAGATAAGCAGCAACTGGACCAAATTTCTAAATTTTTGGTTTACCGAATTCACGTGTAGAGATAGTCTTTTGAGTTAAGTTAGTGTTGCCTTATATTTGATGTAAATATATGCGATTATTGACTAAAGAAACCACGACTTGAGTTCCTTTGTCTCTTGATTGTGACTGACACTTTAAACATTGTCAAAATCTCTATCACATCACTAATTAACGATTTTGCTTGTTAAAGTTCTTCGTGGTGAATTAATATTGGCATTTTATAGTAGTAAAATGATTGTCACCTGTAAGTATAAAGATACCGTAGTTTGTGGTGTATGAGGTAAGTTTCATTGTCTGAGCTGACTTTAGGCCAATACTGCCTAATGCTATGCCTACCCGACCCCACCACCCCATTTTTTTTTTTTTTTTTTTTTATTGAATTTGAAGTAGTCTTTTTCTCATTAAAAGTCTATTGTGATTTTTTTTTCACCGCTCGTGCCCTATAACAGTTTGAATTTTTTGTTTTAAACTAAAATGCCTTTAGGATCTTTATCAATGAATTTTTACTGATATTGATATTCGCATGTACACAAAACCATACCAAGGTAGTTTGCATTTTACATGTCAGTCCCATAAGTTACTGAAATCTAATTTTTCCTTCAAATATGAATGTTGAGTTCCCTTAAGTTACTACAATGAATTTGTCCTTCAAATGTTAAATTTGAGAATTGCCAAAATTCAGTCGACGAGGTTACTACAGTGAATCAAATTTGTTTTTCAAATATTGAGTTCTCATAAGTTACTACAACGAATGACTTTGTCCTCCACATAATAAGTTTGAAAGTCTCAAAACTTTTTGATGCTTGCAGTCTCCTCAACAATGACCGAAGTTCCAGAAAACAGAGAGATGTCATCGCCAGAGCAGTTCGTGAACAGGATATTGGCCATTCCGCTGATTAGCAGTCTTCTTGACACCACCACCTGTTATTATCGGATGACAAAGGTGAGCTGGTGTTAATAAATCGTTAATAAATAATAATTAATTTATCTGAGCAGGAACAAGAGAAATAAAAGGTACAGGTTCACTGAGGTTTTGAATATATTTGATGTGTAATATAACATTGTGATTCTACAGAAGAGCTCCCAACGGAGATATTAAGTTTTTGACTGAACACTATAGAAATGGGTGTATATAATGCTGTGTAGATGAGATAATGGTGGTATGTTGGCGAAGCAATGTTGGAAAGTTGGCTAGGTAATGTGGGTTTATGGACTAAATAAACCAACACTAGTCTGAATGCCCCATGTATTATGGCCCGAATGCACAGAGTACCTGGTCCCAATGCACCACTTCCTAATTAAAGTGCATCTTTCCTTGTGGTCCCAATGCACTAACTTAGGCTAGTTCTCATAACTCTTACGCTTTGGGGAACTATATAGGTATCTATATTCACTCGGCAGGATTATTTTCTTTGATACAGCGAATCATTTACAAAGTCTGAATAAAATATTACAAAACTCTTACGCTTTGGGGCACTATATAGGTATCTATATTCACTCGGCAGGATTATTTTCTTTGATACAGCGAATCATTTACAAAGTCTGAATAAAATATTACAAAAAGAAAGATTAAAACTAATCAGTTAAAATGCATTATTCCTTATGGTCCCAGTGCACCAACTTAGTTCACCTAACACCTGTTCTTTGGGTAACTATATATATATTCACTTTGCAGGATTATTTTCTTTGATAAAGTGAATCATTTTAAAAGGTCTGAATAAAAATAGAACATTATAAAACCAACAAACACATAACGCTATGAGGGAGAAGTTTAAAACTTTACTACCTTGCTGGGTAGCTACCTCTTCATTTAAACTACAAGCCTAACTGTTTCTGAATAAAAATAGAATATTACAAAACCAACAAGACACTTTAAGACTTCTGCCAGAAAAATTCATATCCTATAGACTTAGCCGAAGTAAAATAAAATAAAATATTGATATCAAATATGATAAAAAGGATGAATGATATAGAAGCTTTAGTAAAGAAATGACTTCTGTTCTTTAAATTAAACTACTTTTAACAAGCTGAAATTTTTTTTAACTAGTTTCTAGTAAGAAGACAAAAATTTGATACCAGAATCAACTAGACAACAAGCGCATTTTTATGTAGTGTGGTGCATTCAGACTATTTACAAAATGGTGCATCCAGACTAAGTGGTTGGTGCATTTAGACCAGGCTGGTGGTGCATTTGTCATTCGGTCTAGGCAAATGGTGCATTCGGTCTGGTGCATTCAGTCAATGGTGCATGTCTAGTTTCCGTAACGTGGGAGTGTTGGCGCAGTAACGTGGGAGTGTTGGCGCAGTAACGTGGGAGTGTTGGCGCAGTAACGTGGGAGTGTTGGCGCAGTAACGTGGGAGTGTTGGCGCAGTAACGTGGGAGTGTTGGCGCTTTAATGTGGGAGTGTTGGCGCTTTAATGTGGGAGTGTTGGCGCTTTAATGTGGGAGTGTTGGCGCTTTAATGTGGGAGTGTTGGCGCTTTAATGTGGGAGTGTTGGCCAGATGATTCGAGAAATTTACCGTCTTTTGCTTGTTCTAACGTTCATCTCCAGGTGCTAGTACTACACAGTTTTATTGAAGCTGACAAGCACAATGTTCCAGATAGGATTCATCCCCAGGTGCTAGTACTAAACACAGTTTTTTTTAAGCTGACATGCACAATGTTCCAGATATGATTTGAAAATCTTATAAACAAAGACATAAACCAACGCATCTAAGTGACTGTTTTTGTTCTACTATAGACAAAAATACTTGATGCTTTATAAAGTGATTTTGACTACAGTTACTTTATTCATTATTCATTTCCTTCAGGCTAGACTGGTGTCTCTTTTACTAAACTCTGCTTTTATAGAAGCTGACAAGCACAATGCCCTAGATACGATTTAAAAGCTTGTAAACGAAAGCAATAAACTATTTCATTACAGTGATACTTGACACTGTTAAGTGTCTGTGAATTGCATTTATTCTATTCATTTTCTTCAGGCTAGACTTAAGCCTCTGAGTGGCATATTTCACTGCGTGGAAGACCTGACAACCGAAGTTATAACCCTTACCGGCCGATACGTAGCCACACCACTAGCAAACAGAATAGGAGGCTGGCACAACATTGATTCTTGGGCTTGTCAGATGCTTGACAAACTGGAGTCAGCTGTACCTCAGCTCAAAGAGCCAACCCAGAAGGTAAGAGAATTGGATTAGCGGGTTGGGTAACACTTGAGTTTAGGATGCAATGCGTTACTACCCTGAAGCTATTCTCCTTGTATTTTATAATTTACTGACATTTTTACTTATTTTTTGATCTGTTAAATAATTCTGTTTTCTAACACCTGACCACCTCTTTCTGTATCTCATATTACCTTCTGTAACTTCCTCCAAATGAACACTGCAATATTCTTTGAAAGCTTGAATTTCTAGTTAATGACCCCTACGGGCTTGTTCTACATGAATAGGGTTCATCTTCTGAATAACAATGATATTAAGGAAATAAGTTCCCATGTAAGGGGCCATGCAGTTAATTGTGTGAAAAAATGCCATTTGCTGATAATCCCCCCTGTTCGGTACCAGTGACACGAATCGTAGACACTAACACATATATAGTTGTTTGGTTATTACAAAATATATTTGTGAATGCATAGAAATGAAATTTGAAATTATGAAAAACTCACGTGCATCTCTTTAGTAGGATTATCCCTCAAAATAAAGATAACGATATTATTTCTACTATAAATTGACCAAAAAAGTGGTTCAGTGGATTGTTGGGCTAATTTGTTACTGATGAATTAGGCCTATGTGGTTATACTTTGAGTCTGGTACAAAAATTTGCTATCATAGACAGTCAAGGTAGCTGGCTGCGATAAATTGAATGTAATAATTTAAGTACTTTTTCCTGAAATATTCTGTAGTGTTGACTGGAAATAACCCTTGTTTTTGTATGTTTGCTGCAACAAGGGGTGTGTGTGTGTGTGTGTGTGTGTGTGTGTGTGTGTGTGTGTGTGTGTGCGCGCGCGCGCGCTCGTGTGAGTGAGTGTATTATAAACTTGAAGAGGGGAATCCAAAAGCTGTTAAGAAATGCAGATAACAGAAACTCATCCTTTATTTTGGATGAGGTAATTACTTCTACTGGCTTGTTTAGAAATCTTCCTAAGTAAATATGGTCAGTCTACCAGTAATAAGTTACAGTATATTTTTTCTGACTTTTCTCAGTTAAATGAGGCCCAAAGTTTCACTTAGATTTCGTTTAAATGAAGCATAATTTTTCATTAAATTTTTGATACGTGACTTTAGCCTTCATTCTATTTAGGATAGAAGAAAGTCCAAATATTCACTTAGATTTTGACACGTGACTATAGCTCCTTTCTGCTTCTGATAAAATTTAAGTATAAATTTTTCATCTAGATTTTGATGCGTGGCTGTAGTCCCCATTATTTTTTCACACAGAGGAAAGTCCAAACTTTCATTCTGAATTTTTATACGAAATCAGTTTGTTTTCTTTTCCAGGTAGAAGAAAGTGTATATTTTCATTTCAATGGCCTATTTGTCAGATATAGGAAAGTCCAATTTTCAGTTCGATAGCCCTTTCTTTTTGAGATAGAAATCCAAACTTTCTCGTTGAAATTTGATACGAGGTCAATTTGCTTTCTATTCCAGATAGAAGAAAGGGTCTATTCAAAGATCAAAGGCCTCTTTGACGATGTCTGCGATTCCGACGACGACAGCGGATGCATATTTCCAGACTCTGACGAGAGCGAATCGGAGGCTGTTGGTGAACCCTACGACACAGTATGCCACGGAAAGGACCTCCTGCCCCACAACGGGACGGACTACGAAACAGGCGAAGACGAAGAGACTCTTCGTAGAAGGGGGAAGAGGAGGATCTCCCCAAGAGGAACTGAAGGGCCACCAGAGGAGGAGTTCCAACCTGCCCAGCGCAGACCAGAGGAGCCCAGGGGCGCAGCCTAAGTTCTCGCTTAGCCACGGGTCCAGCGAGAACTCAGACAGCAGCGAGGAAATGATGATGATGAACCCCTGGTGGAAGAGGGTGTTCCGCAAGGCGAGGAAGAGTACCACCAGGGAAAGCCCTGACGGGAAACCAAAAAGGTCGAAGAGGCGAAGGGATCTCAGGACCGAGAAGAGGTTGAGGAGGAAATGAAAGCTGAAAGGGAAAAATCGATGATTTGTGAATGTGAAGAAAATTCCATTGAATCTGACGTAGAATCGAAGTCAAAGATGATGCTGGAAATGAATGGAGAAAGAGAGGAACATGAAACTGAAGATAAAGAAGGAAATTCTCAATCAGATGGAGAGGAAAGGCACACTCCGTTTAAGACAACACGAAAACAGGAAAAAAGTCCTTTACACTCAAGCAATGAAAAAATGAGCAATTCGCCAACACAACAGGATTTCTGAGTCAATTAATTCATAAAAAAGCTAGGCATTATAAATGGCTAAATATTATAAATGGCCGAATATTATAAATGGCCGAATATTACAAATGGCCAAATATTATAAATAGCGAGGTTTAGCAAATAATATAAAGTAAAGTATTTAATCATATTTTTAAGTTTGTAAATACTGAGCATTATGAGACATAATTAGTTTTAATTATGCTAAATTAAATTAGAAGAATTTGAATAGCTAAAAAGAATGAATGTTCCAGGTACAACTCCCAGTTTTACTGCAACAGAATTTTGCAGTTTTCTGCAATTATATATTTTTTCATATTTTAGGGATTTTAAATGTTTTAGGAATCCTTTTGAGTTCAATAAAGTTATAACCTGCAAATGTAACGTGTATTATTTTAAAGTAATTTTAAGTCCACCTTTCACGCTAGAGACAGGACTGCTAGAATGTAATGGAATACAAAATTTAGGCCAAAGGCCGAAGCACCGGGACCTACGATGGGGTCATTCAGTGCAGAAAGGGGGAAACTGACAAGGGAAAAGCTTTGAGTTGTGTAACAGGATAACCTTTTGCAGTTGCACTACGAAACAATTGATTGGAGAGGGTGCAAAGTAGATGGGAGAAAGAGAATGTGAATGGAGGTACAGTGAAAAGAATGAAATAGGTTGCAGCTAAGGGCCGAATGGACGCTGCAAAGAACCTTAAATAATAACTACGGTGCACCGCATGACGTGCACTGGCAGCACTGCCCTTTTATGGGGGCTGAAGCACTTGAACCTTATGGACAGTAATGCACATATAATTAAAAAGATGAAAAACCTGATTCTTAATATGCATACTCTTTACTCTTCTATGTGAATGTTTTTCTCAAGAGTATGGGGCAAAGGTTCTAATTATAGAATGAGCAGGTACTCTACTTCGTTTGATAACTGACCTCAGTGCTTGATTTTTAATATCTGTCTATCCTAGTTTTATTTACATTAGTTTAAAAACACTTATCTCGTAAGAAGGCTGGCTCATTATAGGGGAACAGGTACTCCGTTTCATAATTGATCTCACTACTTTCTTTAAAAATCTATGTACCTTATTTTATCAGCATTGTTTAAAAACACAACTCTGGTAACAAGACTGGCTTTAGAAAAGAACTGACAATAAGCATTGGTGGCAAGACAGAAATTAAATGAATGTTGGAAATATCATGTCATAAGGAGTTGCTTAAACAATTGCCCTTTACTGAATTGTGAGTTTAGTAATTTATGATTTGTATCTGGAAAATTAAATAAGCCACCATTGTTAGGATTAGGTCATGGAATATGAGGCAAAACCTGAGCAAAGCGAAATTCTTGGTCTGGAGCAAGAAAAAGAATAATGAAAATTATAGAATTTATGATATTGAATGAAAGTAACTGTTGTATGAAAATATTATTTTAAAGTAGTCCGTGCATCTTCGAAATTAGTAGCATAAGCTACTGGTTTTTGAAATAACAATATGAGTTTTGTTGGACTCTGTGATAATCAGTTGCCAGACTTCTCAGTAAGCAAATTATTGCTAGCTACTGATATTTCTTGTCTGCAAACTGGATATAATTACTTATAACAGAGGAGGTGTTTAGCGCTGGGTACCAGGACAACAACCGGAACAACTGAACCTGGGTGTCATAAATACAGTTATTTTGGAAAGGATTAACCGAGGAAAACATACCCGGACTCACAGATGAGGAAATCTCATGCCATCCTCAATACTTTTTAGCAATAAGTTGAACATCATATTTGGTTACCCAAACTTCTTATACGAGTTGTAAAATAAGTTCTGAATTTAAAAGAACGGATATCCACGGTGATATGTAAAGTTCAAGGGAGTATAGGTGCCTGCCAACTCTTTAAATCTCTCAGGAAATATGTAAATTAACAAACACTACTTCGAAAGGGTAGAACGCGGATTTATGTAAACAAATATATACCGCATGACGTTGCATATTTCCATGTTTTGAATATTAATGTGTGGAGAACGTGACTTGTTAAACAACTCTGAGTCAATTAGGTTAAAAGGTAGTATGTAGGAAGTTTAACTTGTTTTACTGGGCCGCTTAGGTGAACTAGTGGTAAACACTATACCAAGGTCTATAGATTAAATCTATAGACCTTGCACTATACGTCAGAATAAGGAGAGATAAGGCTAAATCCTATTTACCGTAAGGAGACGCATTGTGATTTATCAAAGCACAGAAGAAATGAATACTTTAGAAGTCTCTTTTTATAAAATACTGACACGGTTAATATAAAACTTGAATTATCTGAAGAGCTGCTAAAACTGCTCAGTCAAGGAACAGTGATTAAACCTTGCTGGAAAGGAAAGAAATTGACCAACTAACAATCATAGATAAATGCAATACTACCCAAAAACAATCCAGTTTGTATTTTATTAATTTATATATATTTTATCTATTAACCGTCTTTTTTTTTCTTTTCTAAGAACTGATCTCTTCTTTCTGTATTTCCTATTATTTTCTGTACCTTCTTTCAAATAAACACCATGTTCTTTGGAAGCTTGAATTTCAAATCAATGGCCCCTGTGGGCTTGTTCCATATGAATAGGGGTTTATCATCTGAACAACAACAACAACAACAATAATAATAATAATAATAATAATAATAATAATAATAATAATAATAATAATAATAATAATAATACCAGAAGAGTGTGCTACTAGAAACAGCGCACATAGTGAGAAAAGTGATGGACTCCTAAGGAGGCAGGATTCAACCCGAAACCCGACGCTAAAAAACCCACCCAGTCGTATAGAATGACTGTGATAGACAAAAAAAGAAAAAAAACAACAACAACAATAATAATAATAATAATAATAATAATAATAATAATAATAATAATAATAATAGTAACATAGGCATCTCTTCTTTAACGAGGTCTTGTGCAACTGGATAAAAACCTTTCCACAACCTGAAGGGAAAGTTATTAGATCGCCCAACTGTCACAAACGTCACAAAAATAAGACAAAAAAAGTTAAGTATACCTTAGTTTTACCAGACCACTGAGCTGATTAACAGCTCTCCTAGAGAGGGCTGGCCCGAAGGATTAGACTTATTTTACGTGGCTAAGAACCAATTGGTTACCTAGCAACGGGACCTAGAGCTTATTGTGGAATCCGAACCACATTATAGCGAGAAGTGAATTTCTAAGAGCACTAGAAATAAATTCCTCTAATTCTTCATCAGCCCGCCGGAGACTCGAACTCGGGCCTAGCGAGTGCTAGCCGACAACTCTACCGACTCTCCCAATAAGGAACTACAAAAATAAGACAAAAATGGTTGAAAATGAGTTGTCTGAGCAACCAGATTGAAACCTCACTATTACCATTGGGAAGCACCTTGACTGATGTCAAACTGCCTAGCTCATAAGAGCTTTGTGGAGCCTGTAGAAACTATACCGGTCCTGATGGCAAAGCAAATACAATGTCTAGGTGTTACGAAAAGTTAAAAAGTGCCCTAGAACAGGTGCTAAGATTAGCAGAAGGTTTCTGCATACATAGGAACACTCGTTACTTACCTCTGCAATAGTTCCTGCACTGAAGATGCCGTTCAGTCTGAAGTATGGCCATGTGTACGGTTTATATGCTCTTTCCATCTTGAAAGTGGAGCCATCTTGGAGGATTGTAGAACAAATTGTCTCTCTGGAGATACAATAACAAGCAATTAACACACAAGGCCTTGATAATGATATGTGAGATTGAGCTATTTAGTACACTGTTCCTAGAAGTAAATATTCTATAACAATTCTCTCTGTTTTTCTTTTGAATTATCTGTCTAATTGTCTGAAAAAGATTTTATATTTTTTAAGAAACTATTGATTTTCAGGCTAGACTCTTGAAATTAAGTTTTAATTACAAGGTTCAACTGATATTGAGTGACTTAGTTTTAGGAACATGAAAATTGATGTCTTATTGATATTTGTATAAATATCAAGGTGTCTTTTCGACTATATTCAGACTTCACTGCTGGAATACAAACTGTTAAAGCTGTGGGTCTCACTTACTGCAGTATCCAACAGGTAGGCTGCCCAGGGTATGTTGAGTG
>NC_089789.1:11904114-11929114 GCF_040412425.1 Macrobrachium rosenbergii | reverse complement strand
CCTTTTAAACTCTTCCCCACTGTTGCTGTTGACAACTTCTGTTGCCAGTTTATTCCATGTGTCACATATCTTGTATGTGAAGAAGTTCCCACAATGAGGTGTTTGTATCTCTTCAGTTCTAGTGTCCATCCATTATTTCTTGTCTGGGTTTCGTTTAACGTGAAGAGGTTACTGTCTTGTTTTGTTATGCCTTTCAGTATCTTGAATGTTTTTATGAGTTGTCCTCGCAATCGTCGTGTTTCTAAGCCATACATGTTCAGGCTCTCTAGTCGTCTTTGGTAATCTATTTGCATGATGGATGGAATTGACTTTGTGGCTCTTGCTTGTACCCCTCTAATCTATTTATGGCCTTTCTTGGTGTTGGTGACCAAAACTGTACTGCATATTCAAGATGAGGTCTAACTATGGATGTGTAGAGCTGCAGCACCGTTTCCTTGTGTCTGTATTTGAACTGCCTCTTTATGTATCCCACTAGTTTTTGTGCCTTCTTTTCAGCTTTTATGCACTGTTTTGTGGATTTTAAGTCCTTGGTAATAATGACTCCAAGGTAGTCTTCTTGTTCTACACTATTTGTGTCATTCCCAAGCAGCATATAGTTGGCATGAGGGTTGTTTGTTCCTATTTGTAACATTTTACACTTATCCAAGTTAAAGGCATTTGCCATCTTTTTTACCACTCTCCTATTTTCCTTAGATCATTTCTTAAACTTTCCACTGTATCTGGGCTGCTACATTTACACCTAGCTTGGTGTCATCTACAAATTTGGCTATCCTGCTAGTTAAGCCTACATCAGTGTCATTAATGTAAATCTAGAACAAGAGTGGGCCAAGGACAGAACCCTGAGGAACTCCGCTTGTCGCATCTGCCCATTCTGATTCTTCAACGTTTATTTCGACTCTGTTTTCTATTAGTTAGCCAGTCTTCAATCCAGTCTGCTATTTCTCCTACAATTCCTAAAGCTCTAACTTTTATCACTAGTTTCTTGTGTGGAACTTTGTCAAAGGCCTTTTGGAAATCTAAGTAAAGTATACCTATTGCTCTGCTGCTGTTGTAAATACCAAGCATGTTATGAGAAAACTCCAAGAGGTTTGATAGGCAGGATCTCTTTTGTCTGCAGCCGTGTTGACTGTTTAACAACAGGTTGTTTCTATCAGTGTGATCCACAATTTGCCCGCAATTAGGGACTCAAAAATCTTACAAGGGACTGACGTTAGATAGACTGGTCTATAATTTCCTGGCTCTTCTCTTGGACCTTTTTTGTAAACTAGTTTCCATCCTTTTGGTGCCTTTCGTTGTTCTGCAGTTTTTTCTGTAGGGTTTATATAGGTGAGGAACTATCTCCGCTTTTAACTCTTTAATTTCTCTTAGAGGAATCCCATCCGGGCCAGAATATTTAAACTTGTTTAGGTTTTTCTACTTTGTTTTTAACGTCTTCTTCTGTAAATATTATTTTGTCAGGCGGTTCTGCCCCATCATATTTAATAGCTGGTTCAGGGATTGAGGTGGTGTCTTCAATTGTGAAAACACTAGTACAAAATTTATTCAATAACTCCGCTTTTTCCAAGTCTGAGTTCACTAAATTTCCTCTATTGTCTCTTAAGGGACCTATGCTATTTTTTACTGGCTTCCAACTATTAGCATGTGCAAAGAATTTTTTGGGTTTTCCTTACAAATTGATGCAACTCTCTTATCCTCGTTATCTTTGCATTTCTTACTAATTTGTCCACCATTCTACAGAGTTCTTTATGCCTGCTTGCTTCTTCTGGTGTTGGGTGTGGAGTCATTGATTTGTGCAATCTGTCTCTTCCTCTTATTTTATTTTTAATTTCTCTGTTGAACCACGTAGGCTGAGGATTGCCGTTTGTCTGTATTTGCTTTAATGGTATACATCTGGAGCGTTTTTCTTTGTATTCTTCTACAAATGCTTCCCAGTTGTTATCTATGTCTGTGTTCTTGTCTTACTCAAGGTTTTTAACATACTCCTTTAGTTTTTTTAGGTTCCTCGACAGTAGTCTAATCTCTTTAGTATCTTCTTTTCTTTTTCTTGGCGAATATTAATATGAAATGCAGTAATTTTATGGTCGCTTTTGCCTGAATTTGCACCTACTGAAAGGTCAGACACTAGGTTATCTTCTGTTGATAGGGCGATGTCTAGTATGTTGTTTCCTCTGGTAGGTTTTTCAACCCACTGGTGGAGAAACTCATTTTTGACAAATTCTAAAAGTCTCTTTCCTTCAAAGTTTGATGTGGAGGTCATAGTGTCCCAGTGTACTGCTGCATTGAAATCTCCCATTATTGTGCAGAGTTTGTTGTTTATTTCTTGTCCTAGTAATGCATACAGCTCCTCGTCAGACATTTGTGGTTGGTGGGGAGGTCTGTACACCAGTATCAGAGTTAGCTTCTTCCCTGACTGCTTATATTGATGCCAGTTACTTCTTGAGTGTTTGTAATTTTACACTCTATTGGATTGAGGTGGTTCTTGACATATAACATAACGCCTCCACCTTTTTTATTGGGTCTATCTTTTTTAAACAATTTATATCCTGCTACTTGGTACTCTCCTACAAAGTCTCTTGTTGCCTCTTGTATTAATGTTTCTGTGATACCTATTATGTCTAATTCTTCTCTTGCTATCAATGCTTTGAAGAGATCTACTTTGTTCCGAATAGATTGTGCATTAAACTGCGCCACTCTGAGGGACTTCTCTATCTTCTCTTTTGTCCTCGGTGGCTTTATTCGTTTCCCTTATTTTCACTGTTTCCTGCAGTGCTATTACTAACCAAATTCTGGGAGCTTTCCGGCTTCTTCCTTTGAGTGTTTCAGTTCACTGAGGTGTTTCAAGAGGTTTTCGTTAAGAAGGTTTCCTAGTAATTTTGCTCCCTCCAAATTCAAGTAAGTTCCATCTTTTTTTATATAGTTTTTTATCCCCCAACATCTTTTTCTTGGCATATTCGCTCCGGTCTGTCGTTGATTCCAATTGCCTTGCTGGTGGAGTAGTGGCTTACACTGGTTCTAGGCAGTAGTCCTACAAGAATGCCATTGTCTGTTTTCTCACGGATGTTTTCTACAACATTCTTCAGGTCAGCTACAAGACCTTGTCTGGCCAGTTCTTCCATCTTTTAGAAATAAGTCGTTTCCTCCTCCCTGCATTATCTATGATTGCACTTTTTCTATTTTTCACTTTGATTTTCTTCACTACCTCGGTTATCTTCTTTGTTCCTGCACTTGGGTAAGGATGAACTTTTCTCGTATTTTTATTTTTAGCCACAAAATTTTACCCCTGATCTTTTACCAACGAGTCTACAATTAAGGTTGTTTCCTCTTCCGATTCCGAGAGCACAGCAAATCTATTTGATGTGTTTATTCCTTTTAGGGACAATTATGTTTTCTAGCTGCTATCACTAAAGAGAGAGAGAGAGAGAGAGAGAGAGAGTTCAGTTTCAGAGAGAGAGAAAGATGACAACGTCCAGTTTCATCAAGAAAACATGACAACTCCACTGAAAGAGAGAGAGAGAGAGAGAGAGAGAGAGAGAGAGAGAGAGAGAGAGAGAGAGAGAGAGAGATCAATGGCTTAGTCTCTGTGCCCCTTAATATAGACAAAACTTATTAACAGAAGAGTTAAAAATAAAAACTGTTTTGAAAGACACAACTACAAAAATTCAAGGTTTAAAATAGATAAAATAATCTAAATATAAGGAACTGGCAATTTTTAAAGAGCATAGATTATACGTGTATGGTGATACCAGTCGAAAATCTATATATATGTACCATCTATCTCTCTCTCTCTCTCTCTCTCTCTCTCTCTCTCTCTCTCTCTCTCTAATACTGAGAGTCAATCTCTCTCTCTCTCTCTCTCTCTCTCACACCAATTTTGCACAGGTCACCCACATCTTTCTCTCTCTCTCTTTGAAATTCAAATATGCCTTCAGTAAAGGACAAAATGCAGAGAGAGAGAGAGACAGTTTTCGTCATTTTCGTAAAAGAAATGACAACTTTACTGAGAGAGAGAGAGAGAGAGAGAGAGAGAGAGAGAGAGAGAGAGAGAGAGAGAGCTTCCTGAAGTCAAGCAAGCAAGAACACGGTCATCCCTGAATTTCAACGAGGAAGAGAGAGACATCGACTCGGAAGCTGAAATAGGCAAGAGAGAGAGAGAGAGAGAGAGAGAGAGAGAGAGAGAGAGAGAGAGAGTGACTCAACGGTCCGTGATCTGGCAGAGTTACTGGAGTAGAGAGAGAGAGAGAGAGAGAGAGAGAGAGAGAGAGAGAGAGAGAGAGAGAGAGAGAGAGAGAGAGAGAAGGGGAGAGTGGTTGCATTCTACAGCAGGAGAGGATAAATAACGCGAAACACAGTACAAATTGCTGATCTCCATTTGATATATATATATATATATATATATATATATATATATATATATATATATATATATATATATATATATATATATAGATATATAGAGAGAGAGAGAGAGAGAGAGAGAGAGAGAGAGAGAGAGAGAGAGAGAGGATATTAAGAATATTAGTTAATAAATGTTTTATACAAGATTGGTTATCATATAACATCATGAATTTTGACTGGTTGCCTTGTAAATTAATGCTAAATTAAAAAAAGAAATTTTTTAATTCAATAATGAATAAATTAAGGCTTAAAATGAAAAAGGATCAAATATCTTAATCTTAATTCGTTACCTAATAAGATAGGCGAAAAAAAAACAATTATCTTAATCCAATGCCTGGCAATATAAATGAAAATTAGAAGAAAAAACATATATTTCACTGCCCATATGTTGCATATTAAGAAGAATATCAATTGAACTTATTCGTTTCTCAGTGAAAACATTTGTATTATTTTATTACCTAAAAACGTATATCATACCATTGCCTAAGAATGTATATTATTTCATTCTCTAAAAATGCATATTATTTCATTGCCTAAAAATGCATATTATGTTATTGCCTAAAAATATATATTAATTCACTGCCTAAAAAATGGGTATTATTTCATTGGCTAAAATGTATATTTTTTCATTGTGTAAAAATGTATATCATTTCACTGCACAAAAATATTTATTATTTCATTGCCTAAAATGCATATTACTTCATTGCCTAAAATGTATATTATTTCATTGCCTACAAATGTATATTAATATATATGAGTTCATTACCTGAAAATGTATAGTATTTCATTGCCTAAAAATGTATAATATTTCATTGCCTAAAAATGTATATTATTTCACTGCCTAAAAATGTATATGATTTAAGGGCCTAAAAATGTAGATTATTTCATTGCCTAAAGATGTATATTATTTCATTACCTAAAAATGTATATTATTTCATGTCTTAAAATATATATTACTTCATTGCCTGAAAATGTATATTATTTCATTGCCTAAATCGTATATTTCAATGCCTAAAAATGTATAATATTTCATGTCTTAAAATATATATTACTTCATTGCCTGAAAATGTATATTATTTAATTGCCTAAAAATGTATATTATTTCACTGCAAAAAAAATTTATATTATTTCATTACCTAAAAATGTATATTATTTCACTGCCTAAAAATGTATATGATTTAATGGCTTAAAAATGTAGATTATTTCATTGCCTAAAAATGTATATTATTTCATTGCCTAAAATTGTATATTATTTCATGTCTTAAAATATATCACTTCATTGCCTGAAAATGTATATTATTTCATTGTCTAAAAATGTATATTATTTCTTTGCATAAAAATATATATTATTTCATTGCCTAAAAAATGTATTTTATTTCATTACCTAAAAATGTACATTATTTCACTGCCTAAAAACGTATGTTTTAATTCCCCGAAAATGTAGATTATTTCATTGCCTAAAAATATACATTATTTCATTGCCTACAAATGTATAGTATTTCATGTCTTAATATATATATTACTCCATTGCCTGAAAATGTATATTATTTCATTGCCTAAAAATATATGTTATTTCATTGACTAAAAATTTCTGTTATTTCATTACATAAAAATGTATATCTATTTCACTGCCTAAAAATGTATATTATTTCGTTGCCTAAAAATGTATATTATTTCATTGCCTAAAACTGTGTATTATTTCATTGCCTAAAAAATAGGTAGCATAGAAAATTAATCCGAATATGTGATTTCAGTGCATGATAGAATACAGAGCAAAATTAATTTAAAAATTCAAGCATTTTAATTCACTGACTTACAAAACAATGAGCACGATAACAATTATATTATTCAAATTAATTGCCTACTACGAATAGAAGAGGATCAATAAAAAAAATCAACTTTGTAAAATGTTACTCTAATCAAATGATGCAATAATAATCAAGTACTTAAATCCACTGCTTAATAAGAGAAGGATATAAAAAAATTCTTAAAATAACTTTGTTATTCTGCCAACTAATTTACGAGAGGAAGGGAAGATTAAGACGGGCCACAGATGAACTATGCTAATTCGCCGAAGACTTTATAAGCAAAAAGAAAAATAAAAAATAAATAGAAAATAGAGGGAAAAAAATGCCCTTCGATGCTCACGCTTCTCAGTAGCCCCCGATTAAAAAAAAAATCTTTGGCTCTAATTCAACTCTATTATGATTTCTCTTTAATATTTATTTTTATTAATGAAAGTATTTTAGAAAGTTGAACCCTATCTGACCAGAATTATATATACAGTATGCTCCGAATACTTTGATTGTTGTAAGAAAGCGTTTTGAACCTACTTTCAAAATAGAGTTTAGGTCTTTTCACAAAATGATGAGAGTAGGTGAAAGTGTTTTTTAATTCACATCTGTTTTTTGAATATTTGAAAAAGTCACCATGAAGTACTTTTTTTAGTTTTCTGCAAAAGAAAACTATTGTGCCGGCTTTGTCTGTCCGTCCGCCCTAACATCTTAAAAACTGCTGAGGCTAGAGGGCTGCAAATTAGTATGTTGATCATCCTCCCTCCAATCATCAAACATACCAAATTGCAGCCCTCTAGCCACAGTAGTTTTTATCTTATTTAAGGTTAAAGTTAGCCATAAGCGTGCATCTGGCAACGATATAGGACAGGCCACCACCGAGTCGTGGTTCAAGATTCATAGGCCGCGGCTCATACAGCATTATACCGAGAGCACCGAAAGATAGATCGATTTTCGGTGGCAGTGATTAGACGCTGTACAGGAAACTCGATTGAGCTGAAGAAACTTCGGCGCATTTTTTACTTAATTTAAAATTTAGGTAAAAAAACAACATAAATAAACTCCTACAAATCAATCTAGGAAACCAATATGGTTTGCATATGGATATATATATATATTATATATATATATACATATATATATATATATATATATATATATATATATATATATATATATATATATATATATATATATATATATATATATATATATATATATATTTATATATATATATTTATATATATATATATATATATATATATATATATATATATATATTATATTATATATATATATATATATATATATATATATATATATATATATATATATATATATATATATATATATATATGTACACTATTTCATAGGAGAATTTTCCTACGTTCTTGAGAGAGAAACAGAGACAGAGAGAGAGAGAGAGAGAGAGAATTAACAAGTCACTCTACAACTCAGTACAACAGGAAAGTAAGATATTTAAACAACTGCACTACAGATGAGAAATGTTTATTGTACCTAAACATCAGGAAGATTTAAGAAACTACAAATACTGAGAAGGAGTTGAAATTTGACCTAGTTCTGTAGGTCCAGTCAGCGCCCCGAAATCTGTGAAGCGGAGGAGACAGACCTCTGTTCCGTGAGAAGGTAGAAAATGCAGATAAAAAGAAAAGGTGAAGGAATGCAATTGTGATCTCCCAAACCAGGTAGCTTTTTCATCCATCTAAAAACAGAAGAAGAAGCAACTGGAATTGGAACTGGAATTGGAATGTAAAATTTAGGCCAAAGGTCAAGAGCTGGGACCTATGATGATGAGGCCATTCAGCGCTGGAAGGGAAATTGAGAGAAAAGGAGGTCTGAAAGGTGTAACAAGGGGAAAACCTTTTGCACTTGCACTGTGTAACAATTGTTAGTTGAGGAAAGTAAGACGAAAAGACAGAGAATATGAATGGAGTTACAGTCAAAGGAATGAAAGGGGTTGCGGCTAGGGGCCTAAGGAAGGGACGCTGCAAAGACCCTTAAATAACGCCTACAGTGCACCGCGTGGGTGCACTGACGGCACTACCATACCTCTACGGAATGGAGAAGAAGAAGAAGAAGATGAATCAGAATCATAGCAGAAGAAATAAAAAAAATTATTTAAAAAGTTCGCTTTTCCTGATACCGAGAAGTCTTCACGTCCTCAGCCGAGTATGTTAACTGCCCTGAGAAGGAGGAGGAAGAGAGAGAGAGAGAGAGAGAGAGAGAGAGAGAGAGAGAGAGAGAGAGAGAGAGAGAGAGAGAGAGAGAGAGAGAGAGAGAATTGTTGTTGGAGAATGCTAGTCTAAAATGTCTTCGCCTTCGCCACAGTGGGAGCGATGTCATGACTCACAGCTATACTTGTAGGAGAGGAAAAACCACGTGTGTGTTTGTCGACTAGAGAGAGAGAGAGAGAGAGAGAGAGAGAGAGAGAGAGAGAGAGAGAGAGAGAGGCTACGGTGTGGGAAGGAATAGATGTGCCTTTGTACGGTCAGCGTATCGGCGGTGCATTTCTGATTACACTGCGAGGGTTGAAAAGGGACGTGGAGAGGTGTGCTTTTAATTTTATTCTTTTTTCGGATTTTATACTTTTTATATTTTATATTTTGGGGGATTTTATAATTTTCGAATTTTATGCTTTTTTATTTTATAAGTGGAGAGGCGTTCTTTTGGGATTATATACTTTTTTGGGTTTTGTAGTTTTTAAAATTTTACACCTAATTTTTAAACCTGGATTTCACACTTTTTTATTTTATACTTTTTGGATTTTATACTTCTTAGATTTTATACGTTCTGGATTATACATTTTTTTTAAATTCTATACTTTTTAAGTTTTATACTTTTTCGATTTTATATTTTTTTAACTGGTTAACAGATCAGCTTACTAGTTGACCTATTTATTACAATGCTAAGATGAACAATGATCTAAAATAACCTGTGTACCAATGCATTTAAAAACGATGGTACAGTAATATAAGGGAGAGTCGAGATGGCAAAGACCAAGCTATTAAGACGATACGTACCGTACCGAAGCTAAGGCCAAGGTATCTACATTCTACATACCTCAGTAAGGAGCTGTGACAGTAGAGGTTGTCCGCAGGTTGGATGACGGCAAGTTTAAATGTCGTATTGGTAAACTGTAACTGCTTACAGTAGGCCTTGCTTGCCAAAGATATGGTGCAATTGCAATGGCAAAATTAATAAGATATTATCTATTAATTTCTAGATATGCAGAAGTTATTTAAGGGGAATATGAGAGGAAAAAAGATGAATCTTTATGTAAGTGATATTATTTTAAAAATACTAAACATCGTTTCATCTTAATGTCTGAAATTCTTTACAAATTGCTTCCGCATTGGGAGTTAAAATTTCGCTTGTCAATGATATTGATGGCACTGTCACAACGAAGCCTTCACTAAAATTAGTTATTCAGGACACTTTGTAACTAATTCAGGTGGTGAGCATATTCTAGTTTTGCCTCTGGAATCAATGAAGATTACCATTCATGAAGCCATATTGATATCAAATCTGACTTTTAATTATTAGGATTTTTAAAGCAGGTTATATCTCATGAAACGCTCATTTTATATCCCCTGTAATTATTGATCAATATTTCTGATTCTTTTGCCATATATTATTTTCAGACAGCCAAAAACAGAAAAAGACTCCAAGACTTCTATCAAGTCGGTAGGGGACGAAAGAGTATATTCCATCTCCCAGCACAGGGATGAGGAAGGTACATATCCTCTTTCTAGAGCCACCAGAATGGGAGCTGCACTGATATGTATATATACACGTTTCAGTTTATTAAAAACGTTGTTTCTAAAATATAAAATCAATGTTATTCTAGGTATTCTCACTACTTAAGAAATTTTAATGTTTAAGTAATCCTTAACTTTGCAACACTATTTAAATGATAGCACTAAATACATTCATTTGCTTATTTACTAAAACATTTATTGACAGTATTTTTACTAGGAATGTTTTCCGCGGTGTCAATATAACCTTTAAATCTATCTCTCTCTCTCTCTCTCTCTCTCTCTCTCTCTCTCTCTCTCTCTCTCTCTTGGACTATGTCTTTTTCTTTACTTTTCATAATATTATCCACCAACCAATAATTACTAGGAGAGATTCCCTTATATGCAAAATTATTTTAGAATGTTTCCTCTAAAACTTTATAAATGACTTCGAATTTTCTCTGTGGATCGGCGTTATAGTATAATATCAAGGAACACATTAAAAACGACAAAAGGAAAACAATATTAAAATCGGTTATAAAAATTCATCTCAGTCTGTTTCTTGCTAATGATGGATCAGGAAGAACAAACAAAGAAAAAGGGATTAGAAATGAGTAGAATGAAAGCCAAAGAAAACTAAGGCAAAATAATCCAAGCAACTATAACTTCAAATTTATGATTAAAAAACGAGATCAGGAATTGAGAGAGAATCTAATTAGAATGGTTAATGCGTGTAAATTGAGGCATTCAACTGCGATTAAAAACTAAAAGAGTGAAGTTCGTGGCCTTGTTGTTAATTTTTTATATACTTCTCTGAGTTAATATTAGCCTAAGATTCCTATTTACTTATTCCATTCTCTTTCATTCTAAGCCTACATAGAATCTCTACAACTTACCTTTCCGTTTTTTAAATAAAAGCCTAAGGATAATAAGCATTCGTTTCTATTTATACATCAATAAAAATGTACCTAATCACATTTTTATACGATGTATTCACTGTCTATGAAGCACATATATTCACTGGAAGTATGTAGCATATTCTGTATAAAACATGTACCGGCAAACTTGCGCACGCGCCATGAGCAGTAGCGCCTTCAGAAGGCTTTCGTGTAGAAACCAAAGTTCGTATCACTGTCAGACGGATCCCACGATTTCGTAAAAGATAACAAATCAGATGACTGGAAAACATTTGATTCGACACCCAAAACGTGGCGTATTGTATCCCCAGGACTTATTTGCACAAAGGTATATCGATTAACTTTATTCTTTTCTTTGTATACTTTTGGTACTGATCGAGAAAATAAAGAGAATATCGGCTCTATTAGAATACGAACTCTACTTTTACTAAAAAATTAACGTAATGGTAATTAGAGCAAATAAGACGTTTGTAATGACCGTATATAAATTTTCATTATGAATACCTTGGTCAAGTTACTTCCTTACTGGAAATTTAATGACTTACATAGTATTCCAGATCCTTCAGTGTTTCAGTTCATTGACAAACCTATGTATATATATATATATATATATATATATATATATATATATATATATATATATATATATATATATATATATGTGTGTGTGTGTGTGTGTGTGTGTGTGTGTGTGTGTGTGTGTGTATTGTGCCTATAAAATAATATGAACATCAACCTGAAACCTGTCGACCTACTTCCATGTTCCTCCCCAGTACAAAACAAAAAAAATAACAACAAGATCCCAGAATTACACAGCCTGGGGCTTCACCCTCCACCCTCTCCCCTCCCCTAACCCCCTCCCCCCCATCCTGAAGAAACCGACAGTAATATAGCCGAGAGCCCTCATTTTAAGACTTCTTTTGGTCTTTGTCCTTCATCTTCTCTAGCCCGAGGGCGTGACCAAGGGCGTCATTCATTATCCCTCTCCTTCCCGCAGAAGTACAACGAGAATAACGCAGCTGCTGCTGATGCTGTGGCCGCCACAGCACAGCACAGCACAGCAGCAGCAGCAGCAGCGGCGGCGGCAAAAGGCCGTGGCACTGTGCCCCAGTCGACTGCCAAGGAAATAACACATTACACCGCCCCCTGGGGTTGGGTGTAATGACGGAATACCCATGCCCGCCCAAACCGTCATGAGGCGTTGTCACACCGCCAAAGGGGTGGGTGAAGGGTATTGGGTGGGTGGGTATTGGGTATTGGGTCGGGTTTATGGGTGGTAGGAAGGGTCAAATTAGGGCCGGGCATGCCCGCATGCCCGTATTAAGGGCAGGGAGTCGAGCGTACTTCTTCAGCCGGCATTAAATGGAATATATATAAATATAACACGCATACACCAAACCACCCCTCCCTCTCCCTCTCTCCCTCTTTATCTCGCCCCTCTCCCCCATGTAGGTCGCGTCATTCTCAAGGATGACTTTACGTAATGAAGAACCCGGCGGAGACAAAATAGATTTTCGATGTTCTTTTGTGATGGAGTCGACCTTTTGTGTGTGTGTGTGTGTTTGTCTATGCGTGTATACACAGCATATATATATATATATATATATATATATATATATATATATATATATATATATATATATATATATATATATATATATATATACACACTGTATGTGTATATATATATATATATATATATATATATATATATATATATACATACATACATACATACATACATACATACATACACATACATACGTAGTATTCAGCTTTATCCCCAATACATGCTGACCTCAGCAAAAATGAAGATCCTCACAATATACGGCATTCATCATTCAACATTCGGCATTGAGTCATATTCACATTGAACGATGAATAATATCAGCAGTCTTTTATACATTATTCATAAGTAAACTGTAAGGCCACATAAATCCTCAATTAATTTGATCCTAAACAAACTTATTCAAAATAAAAACCTTTGTCATAATTTCATTTGGGTAACGATTTGTGCCTTTCAGAGTTTCTTTTCGGTAGTATAAAGTAATTCTCTCTCTCTCTCTCTCTCTCTCTCTCTCTCTCTCTCTCTCTCTCTCTCTCTCTCTCTCTCTCTCTAAAACTCCTGTGGTCACCATAGTTATATATATGAACTTTATGTACTAGATGCTTGAGAATATAACAAAAAAATTAGGTTTGAAAAATTTTGATCTTGAAAAGTTCTACGAAAGAATTCTCTCTCTCTCTCTCTCTCTCTGAAGCTCCTAGTTATATATATATACTATAGTTATATATATATATATATATATATATATATATATATATATATATATATATATATATATATATATATATATATATATATATATATATATATATATGAACTTTATATAGTAGATGCTCGAGAATATAACAGAAAAATTAGGTTTGGAAAAGTTTGATCTTAAAAAGTCATACAGAAAGAATTCTCTCTCTCTCTCTCTCTCTCTCTCTCTCTCTCTCTCTCTCTCTCTCTCTCTCTCTCTCTCTCTCAAAAATTACAATTAATTACAATTCTCTTTAAACTACATTTTCAAGATTCTTAACATGGAAAGGTTGAAACCCTAAAATATGCTTTCCAATTGATGTTAGCTTATTTATGTTATGCTTTCTCTGTCTTTCTCTTTCACTCTCTCTCTCTCAAAGATTAAAATTTTGCTTTAATTAGATACCCATAGTACGAAAGTCTAAAATATACTTTTGGGACTATTTGAGAATTTGTGTTAAATATACCCCTCTCTCTCTCTCTCTCTCTCTCTCTCTCTCTCTCTCTCTCTCTCTCTCTCTCTCTCTCTCTCTCTCTCTCTGTACTTTCACCACGATACACCGATCTGGTAGCAACCATCTCCCCTCTATTAGTCAATGTGATAACTACATCATTTCATTCCTTGTGTTCTTTGCCAATAGACAAGAAATATTTTTTGCTTTTTTTTTGTTTATCAAGCATACACCCCGTCTAAGTATCTTTGGGAAAGATATTATTATTATTATTATTATTATTATTATTATTATTATTATTATTATTATTATTATTATTATTATTATTATTCAGGAGATGAGCCCTAATCATATGGAACAAGCCCACCACAGGGGCCACTGACCTGAAATTCAAGCTTCCTAAGAATGTTAAGGTGTTCAATCGAAAGCAGTAACAGAAGGTAACAGGAAATATAGAAAGAGGAGATCTGTTATTAGAAAAACAGACAAATTGACAAATGAATAAATGAATAAATAAAAATGTAAGTAAAATATTAAAATACAAGTTGAAATGCATTAGGGTAGTAATGCATTGCATCTTCGCTTGAACTTCTGAAGTTCCAATTGAACGACATCCTCTGGGAGGCTGCCCCACAGTCCAACTTTTCCTTGCTTGATGAGGGCAAGAAATGATGTTAGCTTACCTGATGGAATCATTATTTAAAGACTCAGCAAGCTGTGCATTGTTGGGTGGTTGTTGTAGATGAAGGTGGCCTTTTGCCAGCACGGGCTTTTACCCAAAGACTGCTCTAAGTATGATAAGTTGGGGAAGGGAAGTAGAGGCTTGTGTGGACCTCTGTTCTCTTTCTGCTGGCAAAGACTGGTTTCACATGTAAGTAAAAAAATTTTAATCATTTATAAAATATCAAAATTAATTTGTTGGGGAGGGAGATAATAAAATGAAGTAATCAAAAACTCTTAAGATACTCTCAATTTGAAAAAAAAAAAAGTAATTTTTCTTGTGACGGTTTCAGGTCAATCAAAAATTCTTGAAAAATTCTTTACGAGATCGTTGTCCTAATGTATGTATGTGTGTGTATATATATATATATATATATATATATATATATATATATATATATATATATATATATATATATATATACACATACACACATATACTCACAAATAAGAAATAATATTACTTACAAATAACTGACATAAATTTTAAGTAGCGCAGCTATAGTACCTTATATCAAAAGTATTTTATGACTTGTCCTTCTTGGCTGACCCAACGTGAAGATAATATATATATATATATATATATATATATATATATATATATATATATATATATATATATATATATGTATATATATATATATATATATATATATATATATATATATATATATATATATATATATATATATATACATATGGATCTAATGGGTTGCTCGAATGAGGAATTTGAGGCTTGTATGGGTAAGATGGGTGTCGGTGGTAGGATGAGTGAAAATGGAGTTTTTGTCACATCACGATATACACAAGACGACGTGGGTGTCACCGTGCGGAATATATAAAGATCAGATTGATCATATTGCTGTTAGTAAAAAGCATAGAAGCTCCCTTGCTAGGTGTTCGTGTTAACCGGGGAGCAGATATTGGTAGTGATCATCATTTCAGCCTTGCAAAAATAAGACTTAGGCTAAAAAGTCAGAGGAAGGGAAAACCTGTTGTTGATAGGTATGATATTGATCTGCTTAGAAGGGAAGGAGAGGAAAAGGAGGAATTCGAAATAGAATGCAGAAACAGGTTTTTTTTGTTGGAAACATTGAAGGAGGGAGGGAGAAGTGCAGATGGGATGTCGGGGGTTGTGAATAAAGCTTTGCATGAGGCTGCTGGTTGTAGGATCAGAAGGAGACTCAGATTGAGGAAAAAGATGTGGATGTCTGAGGAAACATGGGGTATGATCAAAAAGAGAGGTGAGGCAAAGTTGAGGGGTGAGATGGATTTTGTTAGTGATGAAGATTTTGAATTAACAAGAACTAAGTACTTGAGTTTGGCTTCAGAAGTTAAAAGACTAACTAAGAGATAAAAGGAGATCTGTTAATGAAAAGGTCGTGGAAACTGAAAAAATTAATTAATAAAAATGATGGTCAGAGTCAAAGGATAGCATATAAAGCAATTGGTAAGCGCCAGGACTCTCTGGTAAGGATATACCAGTCAGGGATATGGTAGGTAATTTATTGACCAAAAATGCTGAAATAAGAAATAGATGGAAAGAGCACTTCGAGACAGTTCTTAATAGACCAGTCCCCCCAGAAGAGGATATGCCGCCTGCTCAGGAAGATTTAAATATTGATGAAGGGGAGATCAGCTAAAGAATTATAAGGCACCAGGAGAGGATGGTTTATTCCCGGAAATGTTTAGAGTGGAGGAGGATAGATTAGTAGTTGTCTTGGAGATATTATTCAATGAGATATGGGTGACGGGGATAATACCATTAGGTTGGAAGAATGGTGTGATCATTAAAGTTCGAAAGAAAAGCGATCTGAGTAGGTGTGGTAATTGGAGGGGAATCACTGTGTCACCTGTAGCCTTAAAAATTTTCTGTAGAGTAATGCTGAATAGGTTGGAGCCAGTGGTTGATGGTATTCTGAGGGATAAACAGGCTGGTTTTAGAAAGGGGCGGGGTTGCAGTGATCAAGTTTCATAGTTTGACATTTAATGCAGCAAGCAAATGAAATGAAAACTCCGTTGAGTCTTTGTTTTGTTGATTTTGAAAAGGCCTTTGATAGTATTCGAGAAGGACTACTGGAAAAATCATGAGGCATTATGGAATACCGGAAAATTTTGTGACGGTTATCATGAACATGCATGAGGGTACATCTTGTAAAGTGATGGTTGATGGGTGTTTGAGTGATCCATTTGAAGTCAAGTCTGGTGTGATTCAGGGTGGCATTCTGTCTCCTCTGTTGTTTGTATTGGTCGTGGATTACGTTATGAGAAGGGTTAAAAGAGAAACGGATGCAGGTACACTCTGGGGAGAGAACGTGAAGCTTCTTGACTTGGATTGTGCTGATAATATGGTTTTGATCTGTGAGGGACCAGAAAAGATGCAGAGTGTGTTGGATTGTCTAGTGAGTGAAGGTCGAAAGGTTGGTTTGGTTATTAATAGTGGAAAAACTGAAGTCATGAATTGAATATTGAAAATGCACAGGATCGTCTAATTGACTGCTTGGTTGTAAAGCAAGTGGATAAGTTTAAATATTTAGGTACTTATTTAGATAAGGATGGTTCTCTGAGCACAGAATTTACGGAAAGATTAAAAGAAGTCTCATCAGGCAATGGGAATGCTTAAAAATACTTGGAATAATAGCAATTTTTCTGTGCGTACAAAAATCAAAATTTATAAGGCAATGGTTAGGAGTTTTTTTATTTATGGGCAGCGGCCATAGTACAGTACAGTGACTTCGGATAATAAAGTCTTAGCACTTGAAAATAAGGTGCTCGGAAGGATATTAGGAATTAATTGGAGGGATAGGATATCAAATAACAGAATTAGAGAAGTAACGGGGGTGCAGCCGGTCGATGAGTATGTTAGGTTTCACGATGGAAGTGGCTAGGCCATGTGTATAGAAGATGGAATAGTACGAGATACACCGGGGTGGGTTGCCCCTGTTAGAAGAGGTAGAGGTAGGCCAAAGGAGACGTGGTTAAGGACAATGAGGCCGGAAGCAGGAGATGAGAGTTGGGGAGATTTTGAGGAGTTAGCCCAGGACAGAATGTGGTGTTGTGAGTTCGTCGAGGCCCTGTGCATCCCCGTGGGTGCCACAGGAAATGATATATATATATATATATATATATATATATATATATATATATATATATATATATATATATATATATATACAGTATATATAAATATATTATATATGGAGAGGGTTGAGGAAAGTAAGATAGAAGAGAGAGAACATGAACGGAGGTACAGTTAAGGGAATGAAAGGGGTTGCAGCTAGGGGCCTAAGGACGCTGCAAAGAACCTGAAGTAATGCCTACAGTGCACCGTGTGAGGCGCACTGACGGCACTATTCCCCCAAAAAAAAAAAAAAACTGGGAAGATAATTAAGGCAACCTGGACAATTTAAGCAAGTTTAAACACCTACTCGAATTACCATGTAAATGAGTTTCAGTAGGAGAGGACAGATGACAAATCCAGTCTTTATCCAGTCATTTGTCCTCGCTAGTGCTGGCATCTGGCGTCAATTGGTTTGTTTGGCAAATGAAAAGTACATTTTGGACGTTAATCAGTCGTCGTTAAACCCTGGATGATAAGAGACTTGGGTAAATGACTTTGCATTGCCCAAAAGTAATTTCTCCTTCATTTTATTTGCAGCAAAAGTTCTCCACTTGTGAGGTTAGAAAAATTTTACATTACAGTATATTAAAAAAAAAAAACACTCAATAGCCAAGTGGAGGTTTTTTTCGAGTGCAGTATATAGTTCACCATAATTCTAAAAAAAAGCATAAATTTGTAAATAAGCAACTTTTTATATCCAAAAAGATAGTGTTCATAATGTATCTTGCTATCGCAGTAATTATCTAATATTTACTTCTTTTTCCAAAAGCTAATCTTCAAAACGTATCTTGATATCACAGTTACTATTATCTAATCATTTCTTCGTTTCCAAAGCTGATGTTCCTGTAAAAGAAATAATGATAATTTCTAACAATTCTGACAACCATATTTTCCCTTTCCTCGTCAAGCCTATTGTCTTGGCTCATGACCTAGAAATTCCCACCTGAGGAAACCATTAATCACTCTGGATTATGATTCACGACCATTTAATCTTTGTGGCATCTAACTAGCGTGTATGGAGTATCGTCTGCATTGTAAAATATGTTCTGGGGTCCTTGACAAACCTTTCTTTCTTTTTTTTTTTTTTTAGAGAAATGGTGTCTCTAACTTTTTTAGTTTTCCGTAAAAGTAAACTATTGTGCCGGCTTTTTCTGTCCGTCTGCACTTTATTCCGTCCGCACTTTTTCACTCCGCCCTCAGATCTTAAAAGCTACTGAGGTTAGAGGGCTGCAAATTGGTATGTTGCTCATCCGCTCTCCAATTATCAAGCATATCAAATTGCAGCCCTCTAGCCTCAGTAGTTTTTATTCTATTCAAGGTTAAAGATAGCCATAATCGTGTGTCTGGCAACGATATAGGCCATGCCACCACCGGGCCGTGGTCAGAGTTTCATGGGCCGCGCCTCATACAGCATTATACCGAGACCACCGAAAGATAAATCTATTATCGGTTGCCATGATTATACACTGTACAGAAAACTCGATTGTGCCGAAGAAGCTTAGGCACTTTTTTATTTGTTTTGTAGAGAAAGGGTCCTTTGCCGCAGGATTGCCCCTTGAAGAAGGGAAGGTTATGAGAACCAGGGAAAGCCAGGAGAGAGAAGGAATGGAAAAGAAAGAGAGAGAAAAATAGAGAAAGTTTTCCTTTCAAGAGCTACCTCTGGTGATGGGAGGGACAACTTGATACCCCTTTTTCTAGTCCAGGCCCGAAGAAAGGAAGGGAAAGAAAGAAGGCAGGATTGCTCCTTGAAGAAGGGAGGATTATAAGAATCAGGAAAAGCGGCAAAGAGAAAGGAGAGAGAGAGAGAGAGAGAGAGAGAGAGAGAGAGAGAGAGAGAGAGAGAGAGAGAGAGAGATATCTCCAACGATGGGACGGACAACTTGATACCCTCTTTCTAGCCCAGGCCTGAAGAAAGCAAGGAAAGGGGAAAGGAAGAGGATAGGCCTGCCTCTTGAGGAGGGAAAGGTTATAGGAACCAGAAGAAACAGCAGAGAGAGAGAGAGAGAGAGAGAGAGAGAGAGAGAGAGAGAGAGAGAGAATGAGCTATCATTATACTACTTCTACACACAAACTCCACTTGCAACTGAAGCCTCATCCATCCTCATACCACCACCGCTCTCTCTCTCTCTCTCCCTCCCTCTCCCTCTCCATCCCCCTCCCTCCTCACTCTCCACCCCCTCCCTCCTCACTCTCCATCCTCCCTCCTCCCTCTCCCCTTAACCCCCTTCCCGCCCCCCATGCACAGACACACACACACCAGGTTCTTAGGAGTATCGTGAGGTCCGCTGGCCGTGACCACTCACCAAAGAGGAAGGCAAAATGAGACATAGTATTCGGTGAGGAAAAGTACAACTCCTTGCCAACACACAGAGAGAGAGAGAGAGAGAGAGAGAGAGAGAGAGAGACATCCCAGATGGTCCAGTGATCTCAGACCCGTTTTGTTCACGCCGTAAATGTTTTCTGGTTTTTTTATTCTTATTTTTTCATTTCGTGGCGAGGCTTAATCTTTCTGTTGCCCAGTTTTGCTCTGAAGGAATTCTAGACTTATAATGATTTTTATAACGATTTATAATGATTTATAATGATTTACAATGACCTGAGAGGTCAGTCATTGTCTGGGCACCTCGATCAACCTGAGATGGACGCCCAGTGCCATCGGGGAGGGCGAGGCGGTGCCAGGGCAAGGCCAGGGCAGTGCCACTTTTTGTCATCATTGACCAAATGAAATACGAGGAAGCAGGGGTGCCAATGTTCGTCAGGTCGAGAGAGAGAGAGAGAGAGTTTCAGGGGTGCCAACCACCATCCTCCAAAGATGGAGTGGGGTTCTTTGCCAAAAATACACTTAAACCTCGTTATTTCAAGACAACATATTTACTCGAGAATTCTCCTCATAAGACTACAAGGGTAGGTAAGTGTTCGATATATATATATATATATATATATATATATATATATATATATATATATATATATATATATATATATATATATATATCAGGGTCGAACGTCAGAATATGAAATTCAATATTTAAATCGTGTGGAGAGGAGAATTGGATGCAGGATTTAGGAGAGATCAAATAAAAAGTGTAGATGGCGTGATGGATGCACACACACAAACATACACACACACATAATACAAACTTATACTCATTACTTATACAAATAAGATCATAAACATAAAAACGTTAATGGCTCTCTGTACATACGCAGCCATATATATACCTATACATACATGCATACCATATATATATATATATATATATATATATATATATATATATATATATATATATATATATATATATATATATATATATATATATATATATATATATATATATATATATATATATATATATATATATATATATATATATGTATAACTGAATCACGAAAATATGGAACGTATGAATATATAAATAAAGATAAAATCCACGAAGAAACAGGAAACACTGGAGTGCTGCAGAGGCCTTTCGACGCTAGGTCCTGCTAGTAAAGGACCTAGCGTCGAAAAAGGCCTTGCAGCACTCCAGTGTTCCGTTTCCTCCGTGATTTTATTTATATATATATATATATATATATATATATATATATATATATATATATATGTGTGTGTGTGTGTGTGTGTGCGTGTGTATAATATATACATATATATATATATATATATATATATATATATATATATATATATATATATATATATATATATATATATATATATATATATATATATGTATATATATATATAGATATATATATATATATATATATATATATATATATATATATATATATATATATATATATATATATATATATATATATATATATATATATATATTTGTGAGAAAAGCATATTAAAAGAAATGAGTGACCTGTGACCTAAGGTTAAGGTCATGCATCCCATTTTCATTGGTAAAAAGTATCATGAAAATATGTGACAAAAGTTCAGTTGAAATTCTATTACCAAAATATCATAACGTGAAAGCTCTGAAATTTTAAATTACGAAATTGAGTTCTAGCCATACGAAACTCTATAAAAATTCTGATGAACTTTATGAAATTGTAACAAGTGGAATTTATGCTAGAGAGCTGCTAGAATATATATCTGACACTCGTATTTTTTTTAATTCATAATAAACTATTGACCACTTCCACTGACAGATAAAATACTCTTTAACAGCCAGCGAATGTATTAGTTTTATTGGCAAGCGTCCGTTTACTAAATAAAAGTATTATTTCAGTAAGTAGAAAAAACTGTTTTCCTCTTTCTTGGAATAATTTTATATCACTTACAAAATTTGTACAGAATTAATTCCTGTTAATGGCTGTTTAAAATTATTTTAGCAAGTGTAAAAGTAATCCTGAACATATTCACAGACTCTCTCTCTCTCTCTCTCTCTCTCTCTCTCTCTCTCTCTCTCTCTCTCTCTCTCTCTCTCTCTCTGTTGAAAGTTAAAACAACCAAGTCTTCTTACAATATTTTCGTCTTTTTACCTCTCTCTCTCTCTCTCTCTCTCTCTCTCTCTCTCTCTCTCTCTCTATGAAACTTGAAGCAACGAAGCCTTGTCATAAATTTTTCGTTCCCACCTGTTTGTGTTGGCGTGGACAACCAACGCTCAAAAGATCAGAAGAGGGAGGTGGGCTTGCACCGCACACCTTCACGGTTGGGTAATTACCTGTGATTGAGATAGGCTCAAGGTTGCATGCTACAGAAGACACAAGGGTACAAAAGCATCAGGGATGAATTCTTAGAAGTAATATGAGAGCGGCTTCTTGTTTTAATTCGAAATCGTTCGCGGTTTTCGTTAATGTTCGCTTGTGGCAAATTGTCTTCCGCAATACTGATGTCAAAAGAATTTGGAAAGGGGTTTTATATTTCTACAGTTAAATAAATAAAAGGGTGTGAATTTTGATTGATCATACGCGGAACTTGTTGCTATACTCAGCAGTTTATGTAGTTTTCCCTTCAATAAATCATCTGATTTGCATATTCATTTCCAGGAGCTTTAAGTGGATATTATCCTCACCTCATACACACACACACACACACACTATATATATATATATATATATATATATATATATATATATATATATATATATATATATATATATATATATATATATATATATATATATATATATATATATATATATATATATATATATATATATATATATATATATATATATATATATATATATATATATATATATATATATATATATATATATATATATATATATTTATCTTCACCACACACACATACATATACAAATATATATATATATATATATATATATATATATATATATATATATATATATATATATAAAATTATATACACATATGTATATATGTACGTATATATACGTATATATGAAAACATGTATCTCTCCATTGATATATGCCTGAGAGCCTTGTTCCCTAAAGGCAAAAGAAAATTATTTATCCAACATATTCCTCTGCATCACGATATCCTTTTTTTAATGGATTTTATATAGGTGAATATATATAAAACCATTAAAAAAGAGAGACACAGAGACGAGAGGAAAAGTGACGACTAGACTTTACTGGTTTACCTTTCATAGAGAGAGAGAGAGAGAGAGAGAGAGAGAGAGAGAGAGAGAGAGAGAGAGCTAAATAAACGAGGAGAAAAAAATCTTGACAAGACTCAGTCGATTTAACCTTCAAGAGAGAGAGAGAGAGAGAGAGAGAGAGAGAGAGAGAGAGAGAGAGAGAGAGAGAGAGAGAGAGACGAAAAAAATATGACAAGACTCTGTCGTTTTAACTTTCAAAGAGAGAGAGAGATAGAGGTAAGCGACACAAAAAATTATTATAAGGCTCGGTTGTTTTAACATTTACACACACACACATAGAGATAGAGAGAGAGAGAGAGAAGATCGCTGAAGTCAGGTGATCACATTGTGTTCGACCCTAAGGGAAGAATGCTAAATTGCCTCTCATTAAAGGAACAAACATTTTTTTCTCAGAAAGGGAATAAAGACAGACTGTTAAATGAACAGGTAATACGGAAACGCATAAACAATCTCCTAGTTGTTAGGAATGCATAGTTAAGTTTTATTTGAAGAATTTAAAACGTTTTAAAAAGTGTTATTATGAAACGATGATCACAGGGACCAGATGCAAGATGATTTTATAAACAGACCTACGTGACCAGATACCTTTAAGAAGTGCTAATGTATATGTGTATATATATATATATATATATATATATATATATATATATATATATATATATATATATATATATATATGTGTAAGTATGTATGTATGTATGTATATATATATGTATATATATATATATATATATATATATATATATATATATATATATATATATATATATAAATATATATATATATATATATATATATATACATATATACATATCAAGCATTATTTATGAAGAACTTACAGCATCTAAATAAAATATCATTATCTATTACCTCGTCATTTCAAACTTACGAACAATTACCAGTTATTTTCAAAAACTTTCTATGCTCAATTTGAACTTACGATTGAAAGCCAAGACCTTGTGTCCTCATGATTACATTATTATCACCTTATTTTTTTCATGTTTAGTTTTAATTATATAATCATTTCTTCTCGCTGTCTTCAGATAGAATAGCTTCTTCTTATATTTTTTGATCCTTTTATTCTTATATCTTGAATATTTTATTCACTACTCTGAATTCATCCTAAATTCCTTATCAACTTTATTAATATCTCTTCCTTCGTTTGAACGCCTCTCTCTCTCTCTCTCTCTCTCTCTCTCTCTCTCTCTCTCTCTCTCTCTCTCTCAGTTCCAGAGGTCGTTTATTCCTCACACTGTTGGACTGCGGGACAATCTCCCCGAGGACGTCGCGCAGATGGAACCTCAACAGTTTAAGCGAAGATGCAACGCATTATTTACCCTAAAACAATTCTCCTTTTATTGTAATGTTTTACTTATATTTTCATCTATTTATCTATTAATTTGTTAGCGTAGTTTTTTCTTTTCTAATAACTGACCTCTTCTTTCTGTATTTCCTACGACCTTCTGTTGCTTCTTTTAAACGAATACCATATTCTTTGGAAGCTTGAATTTTCAATAATAATAGCCAATAATAATAATAATAATAATAATAATAATAATAATAATAATAATAATAATAATAATAATAATTAGGAAGGAGACCTTCTCTGGGGGCAGTAGCGTAGAAACAGCTATAGTAATAATGATAAAAATAATAATAATTATAATAATAATGATAATAATAATAAGCATCAAAATTATCAATCTCAGAATGCATTTATAAAACCGACATATATCTTAACTAAACACATTCTTATAAGTCTTTATATCAAAGCAAACTTATATTCGTCTTGACTGATGAGCAAAATACGTCCTTATAAATCTTTACTTCAACAAAAAAAAAAAAAATCAGTTCATCTCGCCTCATGAGGCAAAAACAGATTCACGAAGCGAAACTCGGTACACCCAGCGCTATCGCATTACGAGAGGACGACCCCAT